>NW_006924417.1:5409-8442 GCF_000298275.1 Orycteropus afer afer
AATGGGGTTAACCACAAGAAAGAAAGAAAAAAAAAATTGCAACCAGGAACAGGGAAAAGAAAAAAGCTGAAAACTAGAACCTGGGAGGGGAAGAATAAAGAATAATAGTAAAAAGTACAAAAGTAATAATAATAGTAGTAGTTTTAAAATAAACTAAAAAACAGAAAAAAAAAAAAAAAAAAAAAAGTCAGGCACAGCAGGGCAGGGCACCTAGGCTCTGTCCTAGCACACAGACTGAGATGGATGGAATTCCTGCCAGCCCAGAAAGTGGGTGGGAGTGAAGGATGGCCGCACCTCCATTCACTAAGAGGATGTGGGGCATAAGAGTAACAAGGGGAATGTCACATCTTTCTGGTCATCCAAGTCTGGAATGTCCTTGGGGTTCCCAGCAAGTGGAGCCTGTTCTTAAGCCCCTAGAATCTGGGAGAATGCTGTCACTTTAAATATCCAAAATGGTCAAGCCACTTGTAAACATTCAAAATGGCTGTGCCCTCTGGTCAGAGCAAGTCCACAGCTCAGCCCGCCTTCCTCTTTGCTGCTTCCCCTTTTATTCCCTAGCCACCAGAGCGGTCCTCCTTGCAGTCCCTGTCTAGCAGGGCTGATTTTTAGGTTAATTCTTAGGTCCTACCACCACTCGACAATATCCAAGCTGTCTGTGCCATCAAAATCACTGTCAGACCACAGCTCCATGTGTCTCCTTTTTGGTGTTTTCATGCAAATTATTCTGCTAGTTGTAGTTTAGTCCAGTATTATGTTCTGTATCTGTGTTAATTGGTTCCCCTTTTCTTTATTGAAGAGGGTCTTACCGTCTTTCTGCCTATTTCATCATCTTACCAGAACTGCGTTCTTCTTCATATAATCCAGCTTCCCCAATTATTTGCTCAGAATAAGGGTTGAATAAGTATGGTGAAAAGATATATCCTGATACACATCCTTCCTGAAAAAATTCTATGGAGCAGTTCTACTCTGTAACACAGGGAGTCTCTATGAGTCAAAATCAATTTGATGCAACAGGTTTGGTTTGGGTTTTGGTGTGGGTGAGGTAAGAGTGTGAATATAAAGTGATGCCATGAGGGAGAAT
Organism: Orycteropus afer afer; assembly: GCF_000298275.1. NCBI lineage: Eukaryota > Metazoa > Chordata > Mammalia > Tubulidentata > Orycteropodidae > Orycteropus > Orycteropus afer. The sequence goes on from NW_006924417.1 coordinate 6,491, forward strand.
TTTGACGTTATAAATTCTGATTGCCGTAGTGGTTATACAAATCTATATGTGCTTTAAACTTCATTGAATTGTACAGCAAAAAGAAAAAACAAAAAAGTTCCATTTTATTGTAGGAAAAGTTACCAAAAAGTAAGGTAATGAAAAAAATAAAGTTTGTGTGTGTGCTTTTAACATTCATTTAGCAAATATTTATTGTATTTCTACCATGTGCCAGGAGCTAATTAGACTTGATATTCTAGCCCTCAAGAAAAGTTAGGACTCAGAATTATAAGCCATTGTCTTATTGCAGATTTTCTTAGTCTGTGGGCCCTTGGCAACAAGCAACAAAATGGTCTGAGATGTTCTGAAACATTCAACTCTCACCTCACATAAATCCTATTGAATTAGAATCTTTTGAGGTAGTAGTCCAAGAATCCACCTTTTTATCAAGCTGCCCATGTGATTTTTATGCAAGCCAGTGTTTGAACCCCAACATTTCATGCAGAATGAAAAGATGAATTGTAAACAGTTGGACCAAGAGATAATATCTGATTATCACTATCTGAAAAGATAAAGAACATCAGTGAAAAACCTAACAAGCAAACCAGGTAGAGAAATAAATTTGTCTTCAAGTCAAAATAGACCCCAACGGACAATAGATTCTAAATGGACTTGAAGAATAGGAAATATTAAAGCCAAGTATATGTGGGGTCTCCGTGAGTCAGAATTGACTCAGTGGCAGCTGGTTTGGTTTGATATATTGCAAAGAATGGGTAGAAATATTGACATTTTATTAAATAGCCACAGTATATCAACAGGATATTGAAGCCTGAAGATGTTATGTTTTGACAAGTTAAATAAGTAAGGTCTGGTGGCGTAGTGCCTAAGGCATTTGACTGCTAACCAGAAGGCTGGCAGTTCAAACCCACTAGCCACTGCTCGGAAGGAAGATTAGGCAATCTACTTCTAGTGATACCGCCTCAGAAATCCAAGGAGAGTCTCTATGAGTTGGATCAGACTCGATGGCAGTGAGTTTGATTTTTAGTTTTGATAACATGGAGACAAGGAGCTCTGGTGGTGTAGTGGTTAAGGCGTTTGGCTGTTAACAAAAGGGTCTGTGGTTTAGCCCACCAGCTGTCTGAAGAAAGATTAGGCAGTCTTCTTTCATAAAGATTTACAGCCTTGGAAACCCAGTAGGGGTCTCTATGACCCTAAATCTACTCAATGGCAGTGAGTTTGGTTTCTTTGGTTTAATGTGAAGGCAAGCTAACAAGGCTCAATTTTTGTTGGTTTTTTTTTTTTTTTTTTTTCCTGCAGTTTAGTTTACTGATAGCCTTCAAGTGCAAACCTTTCCCTTTCCCAGATATATTTATTAAAAAGAAACAAATGCAGTTTCTGTGTTTACTCATAGATGAGTCATGCTAAACTTATAGTCCTGCCTCCATTTGACATTCCTCAAGATTTCAATAGTTACATATATAGTTACAAATACAAACCACAAAACCTAATCCACTGCCATTGAGCTGACTGATAGTAACCAAATAGGATAGAACAGAACTGCCCCAGGGGGTTTCAAGGCTATAAATCTTTATGGAAGCAGACTGCCACATTTTTCTCCCACACAGCAACTAATGGGGTAAAACTGCAGACCTTTTGATTAGCAACCATGCACTTAACCACTCTGCTACCAGAGCTCCTAGTTATATATAAAAACCCAAACCCACTGCCATCCAGTCTTTTCTTACTCATAGTGACACATTGTAGGGTTTCCAAGCCTTTAAGTCTTTATAGAAACAGACTGCCTTGTCTTTCACCTGCAAAGTATCTTTCTCTAACTGACCATTTGGTTAGCAGCACAACCACTGTGCCTTCACCACAGTGCCACCAGAGTTCCTAATATATATACATATATATAATATATACGTACGTACGTATATATATATATATATACATATATATATATATATATATAT
>NW_006924417.1:9352-14209 GCF_000298275.1 Orycteropus afer afer
TTGTACCACCAGCCTTCTGGTTAGCAGTCAAGTGCCTTAAGCACTAGGCTACCAGAGCTCTAAGTTTAGTATGTAATTATTACTGATTTCTCCCACTAAAAAGTATATGGATCCAAATTTTTCCTGTCTTTAAAAAGCTAAAGTGTACTAGGAGTAAATCTGAGTTTTCTTATAGAACTCAAGGGACTATGTAAATAGTAAATAATATTAAATAATAAGTTGAATAATTAAATAATAAATGTGAGCATAATATAGATCCTGGTACATAAAGTAATTTATCTTGTCTTTCTAAAGTTAAGTCAATTACTTTTGTCTCTTAGAATCTGTTCTCTATTTTTCTCTGATTTTTTAAGTGAATGCTCACCACTTACAACTTGATACAACTATAAAAGTAGCTGTGTATACAGCAGAGGGGGCAGGAGTGCATGGGAGAGAAGAACACAGGGAAGAAGTAACTACAGGGAGGAATGGGAAGAGAGCTGTTATAATGTGGGGAATTAAAGTCAATGTCATGAAACAAAATGTGTATGAAATGTATGGAAAATGAATTTGCCCTGTAAACTTTCACCCAAATCAAAAAAAGGGGACTGTATATACAAAAAAAAAAAAAAAGAAAGAAAAAAGAATTGTGTATATAATTATAGAAATAGTTGTATTACTGAATACCTTGTGCTAGAAAATGAGGCATAAAACTCCCACTCAGTCCCCATGCCTAAAATAAATGTTTTCAAAAATGTTATTGATTTAGATTTTTTTAATAGAATACTTTCTGGATGTCCTGTAGCAGTAAAATATAAGAAAAAAAAACAGCAAATTTATCAGTATAATCCTACCTTTCAGCCACTTTTAGGACTTTGAGTTACATAATGCATCTGTTGTTGTTGTTGTTTGTGCCGTGGAGTCGGCCCTGACTCATAGCGACCCCTCCTTGGGTTGCTGAGGCAGTAACACTATGGAAATAGATTGCCCAATCTTCCTTCCGAGGAGTGCTGGTGGGTTTGAACTGCCAGCCTTCTGGTTGGCAGTCAAGTGCCTTAGGCACTACGCTACCAGAGCTCCCATAATGCATCCACACCTCTCTATCTTCAAGATTCTCTTTAAGTAAAGCCAAATGATAAAGCAGCAACAGTTCTCGTTGAATACCTGGGATTACATGGTTCTCCTGATAGCAATAAGAGCAGAGAACAAATGAAGTCACTAGCCTGGATCAATGCTACCTCAATGAGATAGATTAACACAATAGCTGCAACAATGGACTCAAACAAACCAACGATCATGAAGACGGCACAGGATAGGGCAATGTTTTGTTCTGTTTTACACAAGGTCTCAAGTCAAAGCCAACTCCACAGCAACTATCTATCAGCAGCAGCGAGCAGGGTCAGGGACCAGGCCACAGACACAGTTGGCACACTGAAAGAGCTGGTAGGGTCTTCTCATGCATATACTCTGGCTGGCTTTAAGATTTCACAGTCCATGTTGGAGAAGGCTCCGGCATGACCCAGTTTCTTGAGATGGTTAGGAAACAGGGCTCAGGGGCCAGGACAAAAATTTAAGTAGCATTTGTCTATTCAAGGAGCTAATAAAGACACAAAATGAAAAAGTCAAGCAGAGAATAAAACCTAAATTTTAATAAAGAAAAAATAATTTTCCTGGAAGGTTGAAGTATGACAGGCACAGTTATTGTTATTGTTGTTGATTGTCACCTCTCATGGTAACCCCAAGTGTTACAGAGTGTAACTGTGCTCCACAGAGTGTTCTTGGCTGTGATCTTAAAGGAAGCAGATTGCCAGGCCTATCTTTTGTGGCACCCCTCGGAGGGTTCAAACCACTAACTTTCAGGTTAGTAGTTGAGTATAAGCATTTGTGTCACCTAGAGACATTTATCATTAAAAGGGAGTAAATGCAGTTTCTAAGTTTACTTATAGATGTTGTTTGTTGTTGTTGTTGTTATGTGCCGTCGAGTCGCACCCCACTCATAGCGACCCCTCCTTGGGTTTCTGAGGCAGTATCACTATGGAAGTAGATTGCCCCATCTTCCTTCCGAGGAGTGGCTGGTGGGTTTGAACTGCCAGCCTTTTAGTTAGCAGTCAAGTGCCTTAGGCACTACACTGAGTCTTGCTCAACTAGCTGTCCTGCCTCCATTTGACATTCCTCAGGATTTCACTATTTGTTTTCTAGAAAAACACTAGCAAGGAGTTGTTGGCTTCCCGAGTGTTAGGACCTTGTAAATGACATTGTGTGTAATGAGGTGGCATTTATTTTTAATGAATGTTGTCTTCTTTCTGTCTTCACAAACTTGCACTTTATTTGAAGTGTTTGAAGGAAATTGACTGTATGATCTTCATGAAATAAGAACTGTCGCACTATCTCCATTTAAGGTTAAAACGTTTACCTCATGATTTTTTAAATCTGTAATTAAAGGTTTAATGATGATCTCAAGTACTGAAGTGGGCAACAGATACTCAGTAATGTAGAGGCAGAAGAGCTAACCTCACAACTGTTGTTGTTGTTGTTATGTGCCATCGAGTCGCACCCGACTCATAGCGACCCCTCCTTGGGTTTCTGAGGCAGTATCACTTCTGAAGTAGATTGCCCAACCTTCCTTCCGAGGAGTGTCTGGTGGGTTTGAACTGCCAGCCTTCTGGTTACCAGTCAAATGCCTTAGGTGCTATGCTACCAGAGAAAGTTTCCTATCACTCTCCTTACCCCATCTAAAAATTCTAGTAAGATTTTAGCTTTTTTTGAAGTGATTTTTAATTGTTCAGTGGGAATTATTTATTCTAAATATAAAAATAATGTGTATGGTGTTGTACTAAAATATTCCTAAAGATAATGGCACGTTTAGTGACGAGTGAAAGGTAATTTTGTTTTATTTCTGTTATTGTTGTTAGTTGTTGTCCAGTCTATTCCAACTCATGGCAATTCCATATGTAACAGAATAGAACTGCTCCACAGGGTTTTGTTGGCTGTAATCTTAATGGAAATGGATTGCCAGGCCTTTTTTTCTGCAATACCTCTGGGTGTTTGCAAACCACACACCTTTAGGTTAGCAAGCACAAACAGTTTGCACCACACAGGGACTCTGTTTCAAGTCTATTCAGGATTTCCAATACCTAAATTCAATATTCTTTGGGGTTAACAGGGAACAGAATTCCCTGAACTAATTCACTGACTCCCATGCCAAAAATAATCTGAAAATGCAAACTAATTTGTCTTAATCTGAAAATGATCTAATATATGCCCCTGAAAGGGAATCCTTTCATAAAGACCAGCTGGAAGCTTGCGAGATTCCTGTCATGAGAGACCTCAATCTTAGATATTTAAAAATTCTTTATTCGGGTTTTTTTTTTTCTGTAAGATTTTATTAAGTGCCTACTGTGTGCAAGGCCCATTCTAAGGACTAAGGAACATGATAAAAATAAGGATAAGCTCTGCTGACACTTAAGAACTTATTAGAAAAACAAAATGTATACACAAGTTAAATTTGAGAATATAGAAGTGTGTACAGGTTTCAAAGTGAGTGAAAGGTACTGGTCTGGGCGCTTCCCTGACCACCAGAGGGGATGGCTGGGAGATTTAGGAAGGGCTTGTGGATTTGATGGAAATGTAAATAGAAATTGAAAGATGCAAACAAGTAAAATTTTGTAGCTAGGATGACCCTCAAGTTATTCTGTATTGATCATTTGAGATATGTAAATGTTATTCTTTCCAAGTACTTCTATATATGTTTTAACTGGAGACAATCCATTGTTTAGATTTAACAATGGGGGATTGGTTGGAGGCCAGGAGAGGGCAGGATGACTAATGACTGCACAGAAGGAAGTTTTCCCATTTACAATTATTAGGTGTAAAAGCAAAAACACCATCACGTGTTTATTTTAATTTACACATAATAATCAGGACCGAAATCAAAGGAAATAAACTCCTTAGCACTTGAGATGGTGGTTTTCAGTCATTGGAATAAAATGTAAACATGCATTTAAGCCTTCAAGCCAGAGCCAGATAATGATATTTTTGTTCTTGGGGTCACCAGGTTAACTTGGACTTTTCTAATGGAAAGAAAACGAGTAACTTTTTAATTAGATTCTTAGCATTGGGAAAAAGAGCTTGGTGGTGCTGTGGTTAAGGCATTGGGCTGCTAGCCAAAAAGTTGGCAATTAGAACCCACCAGCTGCTCTGCGTGAGAAAGACAAGGCAGTCTGCTTCCGTAAAGATGTACTGCCTTGGAAACCCTATGGGGGTCGCTATGAGTTGGAATCAACATGATGACAATGGGTAGCTTTGGAAAGTAGGGAGGGATTTCAATATGAACCAGGGGCTTCTCCAGTCTTGCTTCTCTGAAAGAGTCATAGAGCACCAGGCAAGAGTACCAGAGAATGGGACATTTAAGATGTAATTTCATCCTCTTTTAACACTTATCCACTCCCATTTCCCTAACAAGCTGGAACCCCATAGCAATGCAGTTTCTATGCAGCTTATGGGTTTTGACTCTGCTTTTTTCCTCTTTCTGAAGGCTTAATAATAAGAATTCCTCCTCTATCATTAACTTTATTTCCCTTATTTTTTCACACTCTCAATTTTCTTTTCTAACCTAGTCCAGTATATACTAAACCTAACAGTCCACCCTATTTAAAGATTTTAGGGTTTATTGCAGGGAAGGAGGCTATATTAAAAATATCTTTAAGGCGGGGCAAGATGGCGGACTAGGCAGAAGGATTGCACAGACCCTCTTCAACAAAGAAAAGGGAAACCAATTAACACAAAGACACAGAAGATAATCTTGGACCCCTGAGCCTTGAAGGAAAGGATGCAGAATTGGACTAAACCCCAACTAGCAGAAGAATTTGCGTGAAAATA
>NW_006924418.1:0-2369 GCF_000298275.1 Orycteropus afer afer
ATGTTGTAAGGAGGGACCATTCCCTGGAGAAGGATGTCATGCTTGGTAGGGTGGAGGGTCGACGAAAGAGGGGGAGGCCTTCAATGAGATGGATTGATACAGTGGCTGCAATGATGACCTCAAGTATAGCAGGGATTGTGGGGCTGGTGCAGGATAGGGCAGTGTTTCGTTCTGCTGTGCATGGGGTCGCTATGTGTCAGAAACAACTCGACATCACTTAACAACAACAACAACAACAACAATCTTAAAGTTGTAATTTGGCTCTCATTGACTTATTTAAATTTTCTTCAATTTCCATTTTAACTTGCATATGAATAATTGACTGTTCAGCAGTCAGCCCCAGCCTTATTCTTAACTGTTGATTTTGAACTGCTCCAGCATGTCTGTCCACAGATATAGTAGATTTGGTTCTTCTATTTTCCATCCAACAAGGTCCACATATATAATTGCTGTCCATATTGTTGATAAAAAGGGCATTTTCAATGAATAAGTGATTGTGCAGTGTAGTAAATTTCATGACTTGGCTTTTCTAGCCACAGTCTTTTTAACTCCCACTTTACCATGAGCAACTGAGTGTGTGACTGTTAAAGTTATCCACCTTCAATATTTCTGTGGAAGCAGTGTGGAGTAATCTTCTGGGAAGTTTGCTTTCTCTCAGGTGTGTAGAACTCTAATTGGGATGGATTGGTTTTGGCTACTCTGCCAGACTCAAAAGGAACCTGCCTAGAGGCAGAAGAAATCTCTTTCTGACTGATGGCTGAGAGAGATGCTGCTGAAAGAGACATGCTGCTGTAAGAGACATGCTGCTAAGAGAGAGACCCATGTGAGAGATGTGCTGCTGAGAGTGAGACACAAGAGAGATGCACTGCTAAGGCAGACATGCTACTGAGGGAGACTGAGACAGATGGCCAACTGAGAGAGATGACCAGCTGAGAGACACAGCTGGTCACCTTAGAGAGATGGCCAGCTGAGAGAGACTGAGCATGCTCCTGAACGTGAATTGTAACCTGTTGCTTCCTTAAAAAATCCCATACTCTGTGGGTTCTGTGTGGCCACTTCAGTGATTTATCAAACGAAGCAAAGAGGTAATGGGTGTTGCAGAAGGAATGGTTGGTGTCAAGGTTAGTAATAGGGCTGAAGGGTGTTGGCATTTCTGACCTCATAAGAACAGGCCTTGGGCTGCTGATGGTGATTCTGTCTTGCCCTTGTGTAGTTAGAGGAGGTCAGAAGATGCTGCCTGCCTGCTCCTTTAGCAGATTGGCTTCACAAAATTCTATCCATGTTATCTCCAGTATCATTTCTATCACAAAGGACATATATTCCAACTACCAATTCTTTTTGTTTTCAACTTTTATATACCAATCACCAGAAATTATTATTGAATCTTGATCATAATTTTTATCACTTTCAGATGGCAGAAGTTGGTAGAAATTTTCAATTTCTTCATCTCTGCTTTATTAGTTGCTGTGTAATTTTTTTCAATGGTGGTATTAACTGTTCTTCTTTGTAGACATATGGGTTTTCTCCTATCACTGACAGCATCGTACTTCAGGATAGATCTTGGAATGTTCTTTTTGACAATTAATACAATTTGGCCCTCTTCTATTTATCATTCCTGACATAGTGGAGCACATGATTGTTTGATTCAAAATGTCCAATACCTGTCTATTTCAGCTCACTAATGTCTAAGATATCAATCTTCAAGCATTCCATTTCATTTGTGACAACTTCCAATTTTCCAAGAATCATACTTAGTTCACTTCACATTCTGATTATTAATGGATGATTGTAGCTATTTCTTCAGATTTTGAATCATGCATCAGGAATGGAAAATCATGAAAGTTTTACCTATTCATGCCATTAAGATCACCTCTACTGAGGAGGAAGTTTTCCCCTGTTGAATTTTCAGCCTGAAGGGTTTATCTTCTGGCACTATATCAGATAATGTTCCAGTGTTTTCACTGACCATTTTTTTTTTTTTTTTTTTTGATGAAATTGTCAGGTCTTTCTTACTCATCTGTCTTAATCTGGAAACTCTAGTGAAATCTATCACTATAGGTGACCCTGCTTGTATTTGAAATACCAATGGCATAGTTTCCAGCAACACAGCAATACACAAGCCACTGCAGTATGACAAACTGACAGGGAAGTTTTAGAAAGAATCTGTAACAGTTTCTTATTTAACACAGTTCTTTGTAAAAAATGTGTATCATTTTTAATAGCTAAATATAATTTATGATCTAACTGATATTTTGTTGTTGTTGTTGTTAAGTGCCGTCGAGTCGTTTCTGACTCATAGCGACCCCATGCACAGCAGAACGAAACACTGTCCGATCCCGCGCCAGCCCCACAATCCCTGCTATACTTGA
>NW_006924418.1:5824-7911 GCF_000298275.1 Orycteropus afer afer
TCCCCTCATTCCTGGGCATACTGTTTATAGCTGGATCTTAGGATATGTGGTTTATATATATCCAAGACATTAAAGAAAATGAGTATTAGGACCTCCATATCCAAGAAACACATTCTCTTCCTATGACATGATATCCTACCAGGCTCAGCTGTGGATGTACTCCTATGTGCATTCATAAAGATTCAAAAGCTCCCAGATGATCAAGTGTGTGGCGATATTTTCAAATGTTCCTACATTCATCTCCATTGGAGTTTGTCGAGGTACTGTGCTTGTGGGTGTCACAATCTAATCATATTACAGCAGTGTCCTCTTTTTGAGAAAGAGGAATTGACACAATGGTAGCAACAATGAGCTCAAGCATAGCAATGATTGTGAGGATGGCACATGCAGTGTTTCATTCTGTATATAAAATCACTGTGAGCAGTTCCAGTAAGATGGCAGAATAGGCAGAAAGACTGCACAGACTCTCTTCAACAATGAAAAAGGGAATCACTTAACACAGATATAGAAGAAAATCCTGGAGCCCTGAGCCTTGAAGGGAAGGATATAGAAGTGGAGTAAACTCCAAGTAGCAGAACACATTGCATGAAAACAGCAAAAGAGGATACATACAGAGTTGCGGTCTGGCAGTGATATTGATGGCATAGATAGCTCAGATATCGCCAAGTGGTGGTAGGACCTAAGAATTAACCTAAAAATCAGGCATGCTAGCCAGGGACTGCATGGAGGACTGCTCTGGTGGCTGGTTAATAAAATGGGAAGGAGTGAAGAGGAAGGCAGGCTGAGCTGTGGAGTGCTATCTGTCTGGAGGGCACAGCCATTTTGAAAGTTTACAAGTGGCTTGACCATTTTGGATATATAAAGTGACAGTGTTCTCCCAGATTCCTGGGACTTAAGAACAGGCTCCAATTGCTTGGAACCCCGAGGATGTTCCAGGCATGGAACACTGGGAAGGTGTGACTTTCCCCTTGTTATTCTTATACTATACCCCACACCCTCTTGGTGAACAGAGGTGTCACCATCACTCACTCCCACCCACTTTCTGGGCCGGTAGGAATTCCATCCCAGTCTGTGTGCTCAGACAGAGCCTGATTGCCCTGCTACGATTTTTTGTTTTTCTGTTTTCTATTTTTAGTTTGTTTGATTTTATCTGTTTTAAAACTACTACTATTTTTATTAATTTAGTCATTTTTACTATTATTCTTTATTCTTCCCCTCCCAGGTTCAAGTTTTGAGATTTTTTTTTCCTTTCTCTGTTCCTGGTTGCAAGTTTTTTCTTTCTTTCTTTCTTTCTTTCTTTCTCATGGTTAACCCCGTTCCTTGTTTCTTTTTTTTTTTTTTTCTGTGTTTATAACGTTTTTTTCTTCATTATTCTCCTTCTCAACATTTTTTCCCTTATCACCCTCTCCCCAGATATTGCAAGGTTTGTTTTTGTTTGTTTGTTTCCTTATTTTTCCCTTTTTTATTTTTTTGGTTACTGTTCCTGTGTGATTACATGGTGTATGTTTTCTCCATTTGCCTTTAATTTTGTGATAGTTAGTCAATTGTTATTTCTGCCTAACTGAGTGGTAAAAAACAACAGTCTCTATATGACACAGCTAAACCCACATATCCTGCAGCTTCACTTACTGAGTAAGAGCCAACATATCCTTCTCCACCAATGGGCCAACATTGAACAACTACCAAGAAAAGCCTGACTCACCCTTGGCTGTGCTTCAGAAAGAGTTAACAGACATCTAAATACAATAATGCATGGTGCCTCAGAGACAACAGATCATCACAGTCCACACAAAGAATCAAGATAACATGGTAGGAATAAGGCTGCAAGATACAGACCCAGAACACATCACTGAAGAAGCAGCAGCATTGGAACTCTCTGATAAGGCATTCAAAGGAATTATATTTAGGAATCCTCAATGGATTGAAAGACAGACAGGAAAACACAGACAAAACCCTAGAAGAATTTTGGGGAGTTCTGGCAAGATGGCAGACTAGGCAGAAAGACTGCACAGACCCTCTTCAACAAAGAAAAGGGAAACCAATTAACACAGACACAGAAGATAATCCTGGACCCCTGAGCCTTGAAG
>NW_006924418.1:8151-8742 GCF_000298275.1 Orycteropus afer afer
CTTGACTATTTTGGATATTTAAAGAGACAGCACTCTCACAGATTCCTGGGGCTTAAGAACATGTTCTGCTTTCCAGCAACCCCAAGAACCCTCCAGACCTGCAAGACTGAAAAGGTACGACATTCCTCTTGTTACTCTTATACCCCACAACGCTTGGTGAATGGAGATGTGATCTTCCCCCATCCCCCACTCCCACCTACCTTCTGGGCCCACAGGAACTCCATCACAGTCTGTGTGCTCAGATGGAGCCTGGCTCTGCCCTGCCCTGAACCGATTTTTTTTTCTCTCTTTTTTCAATTTTTCTTTTTTGCTTTATTTTTCTGGTGATTAGCTTGCTTGTATTTGTCTGTATTAAAACATCTAATATTATTAATATTTCGGTCCTTTTTACTATTACTATTAATCTTCCCCTCCCAGGTTCTGGTTTCAGCATTTTTTCTTTTCCCTGTTCCTGGTTGAATTTTTTTTTTTTTTTTTTTAAGTTTTCTTCCCCCCATTTTTTCTCATGATTAACCCTGTTCCTTATTTTACTTTTTCCATTTTTCCCATTTTTTTCCTTCATTATTCTCCTTCTCTACTTTTTTTCTCTTA
>NW_006924418.1:13385-14184 GCF_000298275.1 Orycteropus afer afer
ATAGTGGGAGACTTTAATACACCACTTTCAATGAAAGACAGAGCAACTGGAAAGAAACTCAACAAAGATGCAGAAGAGATAAACAATACAATCCACCAACTTGACCTTAGTGACGTCTACAGAGCACTTCACCCCAAAACAGCACAATATACATTCTTTTCCAGTGCACATGGAATATTTTCCAAGATAGACCATATGTTAGGCCATAAAGCAAGCCTTAATAAATTTAAAAACATTGAAATCCGGCAAAGCATATTCTCAGATCATAATGCGATCAAATTAGAAATCAACAATAGGGATATAAATGCAAAAAGAGTAAAATGTGAAAACTGAACAACACCCTCCTTAAGAAAGACTGGGTAAGAGAAGAAATGAAATTTAAAATTTCCCTGAATCAATGAGAATGAAAATACATCTAACCAAAATCTTTGAGACACAGCAAAAGCAGTGATCAGAGGCTAATTTATAGCAATAAATGGACATAACAAAAAAGTAGAAAGAGAAAAAAATCAACACTAAACCAACATCTCCAACAATTAGAAAAAGAACAGCAAGAAAAGCTTACAGTCACCAGAAGAAAGGAAATAATAAAGTTTCAAAAAGAAGTCAATGAAACAGAAAATAGAATGTCATTGGAAAAAAACAACAAGACCTGAAATTGGTTTTCTGAAAAAATCAGTAAAATAGACAAACCACTTTCAAGTTTAATAAAGGAAAAGCGGGGGAAAATCCGAATAACATGAGTAAGAAATGAAATGGGTGACATCACAACAGAACCAACTGAAATAAAAAGGATAAT
>NW_006924419.1:0-942 GCF_000298275.1 Orycteropus afer afer
CTCTCTGGCTTCCTGGCTTTTAATCCCCTTTCTCCTGCTCTTCCCGCTTGCTACTTTGGGTGTCCCTGAGTTGTCTCTCCTTACCTGTAACCCTGGGGCTGACTGCTCTTCTGTCCGGGTTCCTGGCTTTTAATCCCCTTTCTCCTGCCCTTCCTGCTTGCTACTTTGGGCATCCCTGAGTTGTCTCTCTTCACCTGTAACCTGGGGCTGACTGCTTTTCTGTCTGGGTTCCTGGCTACCCCTGATAAACACTAATAATCTTTGGTTTCTATCTATCTATCTATCTTTCTGTCTATCTATCTATATCTTTTTTTTTTCTTTTCCCCAACCTATCTAGAAATTTTCCTTCCCCACCCCTCCTATCCCTTGTAATCAATAAAGAAAATTTCCTTTCATGCACAGATTTTTTCCTTGACTTTATACAATAGTGGAATAATACAATATTTGTCCTTCTGTTATTGACTTACTTCACTCAGCATAATGTCCTTCATGTTCATCCATGTTATGTGGTGCGTTGCAAATTCTATGTTATTCTTTAGGGTTGTATAGTATTCCATTGCGTGTTTATACCACAGTTTATCTATTCCTTGTTGATGGGCACTTAGGTTGCTTCCATCTCTTTGCTATTGTTGTTGTGAATAGTACTGCAGTGAAAATGGGTGTACGTATATCTATTTGTGTCATGCCTCTCACTACTTTAGGATATATACCTAGTAACGGGATTCCTGGGTCAAATGGTATTTTGGTTTCCAGCTTTTTAAGGAATTGCCATACCAATTTCCACAGTGGTTGTATTACTTTACAGCGCCACTAGCAATGTATGAGAGTCTGAATCTCTCCACATCTTCACCAGCATTTGTTATTTTTTGTCTTGTTGAACTTTACTATTAATACAGGGGTGAAATGGTATCTCTTTGTTGTTTTGATTTGCATCTCTCTAAT
>NW_006924419.1:2092-3486 GCF_000298275.1 Orycteropus afer afer
GTATGAGCTCTAGTGGTGTAGTGCCTAAGGCATTTGACTGCTAACCAGAAGGCTGGTGGTTCAAACCCACCAGCCAGTCCTCAGAAAGAAGACTGGGCAGTCTACTTCTGTAGAGATACTGCCTTGGAAACCCAAGGAGTAGTTTTTTTGTTAGCTATTGAAATGGTGGTGATTTCTTTATTTCATTTTCAGAGACCTCTTTGGTGGTATAGAGGAATCCACCTGATTTTTGTATATTTATCTTGTATTCTGCTACTGTGCTAAATCTCCCAATTAGTTCCAGTAGTTTTCATGCTGAGTATGTTGGGTTTTCTATGTATAGGATCATATCATCTGCAAATAGGGTTAGTTTGACTTCTTCCTTACCAATTTGGATGCCTTTGATTTCCCTGTCTTGCCTTATTGCCCTGGCTGGGACTTCCAGTGCAATGTTGAATAGAAAGGCATTCTTGTCAGGTGCCCATTTACAAGGGGTATGGTTTCAGTCTCTCTCCATTGAGAATAATGTTGGCTGTTGGTTTTGCATATATGCTCTGAGGAATTTCCCTTCAATACTATTTTTGTGAGTTTTTATCAGGAATGGATGTTAGATATTATCAAATGACTTTTCTGCATCGATTGATATGATCATGTGGTTCTTTTCCTTCATTTTATTTATGTAATGGATTATGTTGATTGTTCTTCTAATGTTGAACGATTCTTACATACCTGGTATGAACCCCACTTGATCATGATGTATTATTTTTTTGATATGTTGTTAAGAGTCTGTTGGCTAGGATTTTGTTGAAGATTTTTGCATCTATACATGTGGGATATTAATGTGGGTTTTCAAATTTGCTGGAGTATAGTTCTTTTTTTAAAAAAAAATTTAAAATGCACTTTATTGAAATATAATTTATGTACAGTGAAATACACAAAACTAAAGTGACATGGGTCAATGCATTTTTTTTTCAGTGTTCCCTCCCCTCCCCTCTGACCCCTGGCAACCAACAAAGAAAGTTTTCCTGCATATATAAACCTTTCCTTGACCCTCCACAACAATGAACTAATACTATATTTGTCCTTCTGTGATTGATTTATTTCACGCAGCATAATATCCTCCAAGTTCATCCATATTATGCGGTGTTTTGCAGACTCTATATTATTCTTCAGTGCTGCATAGCATTCCAGTATGTATATGTACCATAGTTTGGTCATCCACTCTTCCACTGATGGGCACATAGGTTGTTTCCATCTTTTTGCTACTGGAAATAGTGCTGTGAGCATACATGTATCTGTTCCTCTCCTGGCTCTCACCTTTCTAGGATATGTTCCTAGAAATGGGATTGCTGGGTCAAATGGTATCTCCAATTCCAGCTTTCTAAGTGTGTTGGATTGGGTTCTCTAGAGAAACA
>NW_006924419.1:8412-11418 GCF_000298275.1 Orycteropus afer afer
GACTTGCCCACAATTTTCTTTTTCTTCATTTTGTTTGTATGTTTTCTATACAGGCAGGGTACTGTGCTGTGCTCCTCTGTTCACTAGTTGACAGCACTTACACACTCACCACCTGTCTCCTTTCTTTTGTTGGCTTCTCATATGTCTTTGCTGACCCTGGCAAACAGAGCATGTTCTTAGGTCCCTGGAATCTGAATGAGAATGCTATCCCTTTAAAATCCAAAATGGTTGGCACTTTACGATTCAAAATGGCTGTGACCTCAGTCACTTTAAATATCCAAAATGGCTGCCACTTATAAACATTAAAAATGGCTGCACCCTTGGTCACTTTAGATATCCAAAATGGCTGCCACTTATAAACATTAAAAATGGCTGCACCCTTGGTCACTTTAGATATCCAAAATGGCTGCCACTTGTAAGCATTCAAAATGTATGCACCCTACATGACTTTAAATATCCAAAATGGCTGCCACGTGTAAACAATCAAAATTGTTGCGCCCTCCGGACAGCAGAAAGTCCACAGCTTAGTTTGTCTCCCTCCTTGCTGTTTCCCTTCCTAGTCGTAGGTCACCAGAGCAGTTGTCCCTGCAGCCCTTGGTGACCAGGACTGATCTTTAGGTCAATTCTCAGGTCCCAACACCACTTGGAAATATTCAGGCTGTTGGTCTCGTCAAAGTAGCTGACAGTCTACAGCTCCAACCATCTCTGTACTTACTGTTTTTGTTCAGGTTTTTCCACTACTTGGTGCCTAATCCACTTCTGTATAGTTCCTTTCAAAGCTCAGGGTTCCAGAATTATCTTCTGTATCTCTGTCAGTTGGTTGTTCTTTTCTTTGTTGAAGAGGGTCTTTGTCACTTGTCTGCCTATTCCTCCATCCTGGAGTATAGTTCTTCATAGTATCTTGATATTACCTTTTTTTTCTTCTGTTCGTTCTGTTGTGATGTCACCCATTTCATTTCTTATTTGTGTTATTTGCATCGTCTTCTTTTCCATTGTTAAGTTTGGTGTTGGTTTGTCAATGTTATTAATTGTTTCAAAGAACCAACTTCTGGTCTACTTGATTTTTTCTATTGTCTATTTTTTGTTTCATTTATTTCTGCTCAAATCTTTGTTATTTCTTTTCTTCTGGAGACTGGAGGCTTTTTGTCTTCTACTGCTCTTTTTCTGATTTTTGGAGATGTTGTGTTTAGGTGTTGATTTTGGCTCTTCTTTTTTAATGTGTGCCTCTATTTCTATAAATTGGCCTCTGATCATTGTTTTGCTGTGTCCCAAATATTTTGGTATGTTGGCTTTTCATTCACATTTGATTCAAAGGGTTTTTTAAGTTCAGTTTTTATTTCTTCTGTTACCCAGTCATTTTTGAGGGGGCCATTATTCAGTTTCCATACATTTGTTCTTTTTCCATTGGTCTTCCTGGTGCTGATTTTTAATTTTACAGCATTGTACTCTGATACGATGCTTTGCAGTATTTCATTGTTTTCAAATTTAGTAAGGCTTGCTTTGTAGCTTAATATATGGTGTATCATGGATAATGTTCCATGTATGCTGTATAAGATTGTATATTTTGGTGTTGTTTGGTGAAGTTCTCTGTAGATATCTATAAAGTCAAGTTGGTTCACTGTAGTGTTTAGTTCTTTTGCATCTTTGTTGAGGTTTTTTCCAGGTGATCTATCTCTTATTGGAAATGTATTTGATGTCTGCTATTACTATGGAGTCATCTCTTTGTCTTTTCAATTCTGTTAAAGTCTGGTTTGTGTATTTTGGGGCTCTTTCATTGGGTGCGTAGATATTTATTATGGTTATGTCCTCTTGTTCAATTGATTTCTAAATCATTTTATAATGTCCTTCCTTGTCTCTTTTGGTGGCTTTTGTCTTAAAACCTATTTTATGAGATATTAATATTGCCATTGTTTGGTATATCTTTTCCCAACCTTTGATTTTTAGTCTATTTTTGTCTTTATGTCCAAGGTGAGTCTCTTGTAGACAGCATATTGATGGTTTATGTTTTCTTACTCAGTTTGCACCTCTCCATTTTTTGATTCATGCATTTAATCCATGTACATTCAATGTAAATATTAACATGTATGAATTTATTGATGTCATTTTGTTGTATTTTTTTTTTTGCTGTGTTGCTTATTTCTTTGTTCGATATAATTTTCTGTGCTGAGCTCATTTTGTTTATGAATCATATTATTAACTCCTTCATTGCTTTTGTTTTAATATTTGTTAAATATTTGTGCTTGTCCTCCTTTTTATTTTGATGTGAAGGTTTGTTATTTTTCTTTGAGGTTACCCTGTGATGTATTATTTTCTTCCAAAGTTTAAAACAGTTTGTTCTATCTCGCAATTGTTCTTCACCATTTAGAAGTTCTGTAACTACACTATTTATTCCCTCTTTTTGGTTTGTAGTTGTCCTCATTTACGAACTATTGTCTCTTGTTCCCTATTTACACACTTGTAAGTTAGTTGGTTTCTGGGTTATATCATCATGTGTGTTAATGGTTGATTGTTGTTTGCTATTGTTGGTTCTCTGTCAGAAGGACTCCTTTTAGCATCTCTTGTAAGGTTGGTCTGTTTTTAACAAAGACCCTTAATTTCTGCTTATCTGGAAATCTCCTGATTTCACCCTTATATTTGCTGGGTATATACTTCTTTTCTTTTTTTTTTTTTTTAAATTTTATTAGTTTTTTATTGTGATTTGGGTGAAAATTTACTGAGCAAATATACTTTATATACAGCAGATCACATACACTTTGTCTCATGACATTGACCATAATTTAGCACAATGCAACATCTCCTCTCCCACTTCCTCCTGGTAGCTACCTCTTCCCTGTAACCATCCCTCCATGCACTCCTAACCCCTGAGCTATCTCCCTGTGCCTGAGTGGCTCTTCCTTCTCTCTTGCTTGTTCTACTTCACGTAAATGCTCAACTAGTTTGCTTGTCTATTGCTTGGCTGGAAGCCTCAGGTGTGTGTTTAATTCCAGACCTGAAGGGCAGCTAGGG
>NW_006924419.1:13816-14497 GCF_000298275.1 Orycteropus afer afer
GTTTTTCCATATTCCTAAAGAAGGTTGATGGGATCTGGGTTGGGATTGCATTGTGAATGTATAGATTGCTTTGGGTAGAATTGACATTTTCACAATGTTCAATCTTCCTATCCATGAGAATGGGATGTTCCTCCATTTATGTAGTTCTCTTATGGTTTCTTGAAGTAGTTTTTTATAGTTTTCTTTGTAGAGGTCTTTTTCGTGCCTGGTAATATTTATTCTCAAGTATTTTATTTTTTTGGTAGCTATTGTGAACAGTTGGGCAATCCTACTTCCGTAGTGATACTGCCTCGGAAACCCAAGGAGGGGTCGCTATGAGTCGGGGCCAACTCGACGGCATGTAACAACAACAACAAATTGTGAACAGTATTGAATTCCTTATTCCTTCTTCAGCAATCTCTTTGCTGGTGTCGAGGAATCCAACTGATCTTTGGATGTTGATCTTATATCCTGCCACCATGCTAAATCTCTCAATTAGTTCCAGTAGGTTTTTGACTGAGTCTCTTGGGTTTTCTAGGTATAAGATCATATCATCTGCAAATAGGGATAGTTTGACTTCTTCCTTACCAATTTGGATGCCTTAGTTTTCCCTTTCTTTCCTTATGGCCTTGCCTAGGACTTCCAGTACAATGTTGAATAGAAGTGGCGATAGCGGGCATCCTTGTCTGGTTCCTGTTCTCA
>NW_006924420.1:0-1618 GCF_000298275.1 Orycteropus afer afer
AAGCCATTGGAGAGAGTTCAACTTCAGACCTGAAGGGCTACTATGGACCGTAGTCTCAGGGGTTTCATCAGTATCTATCATACTTCTATGTCTGGTATTATTTGTAATTTTGAGTTGTGCTCCACATTTTTCTTCCACTCTGTCCAGGATTTCCTATTTTTATCCATTTCATCAGAGTCATTGACAGTGGTAGCTGGATACCATCTCATTCATCTGGTCCCAGGATCATGTAGCCTGAGGTCTGTGTGGTCCACTAGTCTCTTGGACTAACTGTTTCCATGCATCTTTGGTTTTCTTCATTCTTCTTTGCTGTGAACAAGGAGAAACTAATTGTTGCATCTTAGATGACCACTTGCAAGGTTTTAAGACCACAGTCACCACCGAACAAAGTAGGATGTAGAAAAATATTTTTGTGTAGTATGTTATGCCAGCTGAGCTTGATGTTCCCTGAGACCAGGTCTCAAGACTCTGGGCCCAGTGACTCATTCTCTCAAGGTGTTTGACTATGGCTAAGAAGTTATCATTTTGCCCTGTTAGCTCTATTTTACATCTATCTATCTATCTATCTATCTATCTATCTATCTATCTATAGAAAGAGACATTGTTATAGCTCATACAAATATGTATGTAGAAATATCATCCACCAAACTTATATATGATCATGGGTATACTCCCTTTTGCCTAGGCATACCTGATCATTTAGCCCCTCTAGCTAAGCATTTACTCATAGATTATTGTTTGTTATTACTGACAACACAATATTGTATATGGAAAAGTGCTTATCTTTGTTGCCTGTACCTCTCATGTTCTCTCTGTGTCTTCCTTTTCTTTAGTGTTACTGTGTTGGTCACTCGCTTTTGGTGTTTTCCTTTTCTCTTTACCTAAATCATTATTTGTCTCTTATCTATCTAGCAATTTCACACACACTCAACTGTTTTATTTTTGTTGCATTTTTATTTTATTTTATTTTTAATGGTCAGTTACGTTTCTCTTATTTTGTTGTTTTAATTTTTAAAATTCAGTTTTACCTTGGCAGACAATGTTTCTACTAGTGTGTTGGTATGTTCTGTAAGAATTTCCAGGTATATAGGAGCTCTGGTAGCGTAGTGCCTAAGGCACTTGACTGCTAACCAGAAGGCTGGTGTTCAAACTCACCAGTCTCTTTTCAGAAAGAAGGTTGGGCAATCTACTTCCATAGTGATACCACCTCGGAAACCCAAGGAGGGGTCACTATGAGTAGGCATGTAACAACAACAACAGTAGAGCTGACAAGGGACAAGGTTATAGTCATTTCTTGGCCACTGCCAGCTTCCCAGAGGGAGTGAGTAGTTGGACCTATGGGCTCGGGACCGTAGTCTCCTGGGACATCAAACTCAATTGGCATAACATACTACACAAAACATTGTTTCACATCCTATTTTGGCAAATAGCGACTGGGACCTTGCAAGCAGCCATCCAGATACAACAATAGGTCGTTCCTTGTCCAGAACAAAGAAGAATGAAGAAAACCACACTTATGGAAACAATTAGTCCAAGTGACTGGTACACCGTGAGATCCTCAGCCTATATGACTATGAGACCAGAAGAACTAGATGGTGCCCAGCTACCACTGTCAACC
>NW_006924420.1:2074-2682 GCF_000298275.1 Orycteropus afer afer
TACAATAGAAAGAAACACTGCCTGGTCCTGTGCCTGCCACACAATCCTTGTAATACCTGAGCCCATCATTGCCGCTACTGTGTCAATCTATCTCATTGAGGGTCTTCTCCTTTTTCGTTGACCCTCCTCTTTATTTAGCATGATACCTTTCTCCAGGGAATCATCCAGTCTGACAACATGACCAAAATAGGTGAGACAAAGTCTGATCATTCTCACTTCCAAGGAGTATTCCAGCTGCACTTCTTCAAGGAAATATTTGTTAGTTTTTCTGGCAATCCATGGTACTTCCAGTTTTCTTCACCAACACCACAACTCAAAAGCATTAACCCTTCTTCAGTCTTCCTTATTCACTATACAGCTTTCACATACATATGAAGCGACTGAAAACACCATGGCTTGGGTTAGATAAACCTTAGTCTTCACAGAGACATCTTTACACTTCAGCACTTTAAAGAAGTCTTTTGCAACACAGTTTCCCAGTGCAATACTACTTCTGATTTCTTGACTGCTACTTCCATTTGTGTTGATTGTGGAACCAAGTAATATGAAATCTTTCACAACTTCAATCTTTTCTCCATTTATATGATGCTGCTTATTGGTCCAGTTGT
>NW_006924420.1:3962-6347 GCF_000298275.1 Orycteropus afer afer
ATATATATATGTACAAACACACACACACACATATATATATATCCTGAAGTACATGCTGTCAATGATTGGATAATATTCATGAGATTACTAGGAAAACAAGTTAATATAACTATTATTCAAATTTACAGACAAACCATTAATGCCATAGATAAAGAAATTGAAGACTTTTACAAATTACTTCTGCACTCTGAAATTAATCAAACATGCTACCAACATACATTGATAATTACTAGTCATTAGATGAGAAAGTCGAAAATAAAGAAGGATTGTTGATGTCTTTAGTTGCCCTTGAGACAGTTCCAAATAATAGAAAGTGTATGTACAACAGAAAGAAATAGTGCCCTGTCCTGCACCATCCTCACAATTGTCGTCATGCTCGACCCCATTGTCGCAACCACTGTGTAAAACCATCATTTTGAGGGTTTTCACTGACTCTCTACCAAGCATGATATCTTTCTGCAGAGATTGTTACATTCCACAATATGACCAAATTAAAAGAAATGAAGTCTGGCCATTCATACCTGTAAGGAGCATTCTAGCTGTACTTCCTTCAAGACAGATTTGTTCATCCTTCTATCAGCCCATTGTACATTCAACATTCTTTGTCAACAACACAATTCAAAGAAATTCATTGTCCTTCTCTCACATGCATATGAGGCTACTAAAAATACCATGGCTTAGGTCAGGACACCTTAGTATCAAAGGTGACATCTTTGCTTTTTAATACTTTAGAAAGATCTTCTATAGCAGATTTGTCCAATGCAGTATGATGTATGATTTTTCGACTGTCACTTTCATGAGCATTGATTGGGGATCCAAGTAAAATTAAATCCTTAAAAACTTCAATCTTTCTCCATTTACCATGATGCTGATTATTTTTCCACTTGTGAGGAACTTTGTTTCATTTATGTTCTGATGTAATCCATAGTGAAGGCTGTGGTCTTTGATCTTCACCAGTAAGTGCTACAAGTCATCTTCACTTTCAGCAAGCATGGTTGTGTCATCTGAATTTCTCAGTTTGATAATGAATTTTCCTTTAATTCTGATGTTGGATTCTTTTTCATATAGTTTACTTTCTTAGATTATGTGTTCAGTGTACAGAATGAATGTTGTTGTTGTTAGGTGTTGTCAAGTTGTCTCCAACTCATAGTGACCCTCTGCACAGCAGAACAAACACCACCCAGTCCTGAGCCAGCTCCATGATTCTTGCTATATTTGAGCCTATCACTGCTGCCACAGTGTCAATCCATCTAGTTGAGGGCCTTCCTCTCTTTGGACCCCCACCTCACCAAACATGACATCCTCTTGCAGGGAATGGTCCCTTCTGACAACATGACCAAAGTAGATGAGACGAAGTCTGGCCATTCTTGCGTCCAAGGAGCATTCTGGCTGCACTTCCTCCAGGACAGATTTGTTAGTTCTTTAAGCAGTCTGTGGTACTTTCAGCATCCTTCGCTAATACCACAGCTCAAAAGCATCAATTCTTCTTCAGTCTTCCTTATGCATTGCCCAGCTCTCACAGGCATGAGGCTATTGAAAGTACCATGGCTTGTGTCAGGTGCACCTTAGTCCTCAAGGAGACATCTTTGCTCTTCAGCACTTGAAAGAGTTCCTTTGCAGCTGATTTGCCCAGTGCTATATGTCATCTGATGTCCTGACTGCTGCTTTCTTTGGTGTTGACTGTAAAACCAAGTAATGTGAAGTGTTTGACAATTTCAATATTTTCTCCATTTATCATAATGTTGCTTATAGGACCAGTTGTGAGGATTTTGGTTTTCTTTATATTGAGATGTAATCCATACTGCAGACTGTATTTTTCAATCTTCATCAGTAAGTACTTCAAGTCATTCTCACGTTCAGCAAGCAGAGGTGTGTCATCAACATATTGCAGGCTGTTGATGATTCTTTCTCCAATCCTGATGCCACATTATTCTTCATATAGTCCAGCTTCTCTCAGCATACAGATTGAATACAACCCTGACACACTCCCTTCTTGATTTTAAACTATGTATTGTTCCATTTCTTTGTTAGAAGAACAGGCTCCTGGTCTATGAGCAGGTTCCTCAGGAGTACAATTAAGTGTTCTGGAATTCCCTTTCTCCTCAATGTTATACACAATCAGTTATAACCCACACAATCAAATGCTTTGGCATAGTTAATAAAACACAAGTAAACATTTTTCTGGTATTCTTCGCTTGGAGCCAAGATCCATCTGACATCAGCAACTATATCCCTCATTTCACATCCTCTTCTGAATCCAGCTTGCATTTCTGGATGTTCTGTCCATATACTGCTGCAACTGTTTTTGAATGATCTTCAGCAAGATTTTACTTGCATGAGATATTAATAATATTGTTTGATAATTTCCACATTCTGTGTGATCAC
>NW_006924420.1:6797-8612 GCF_000298275.1 Orycteropus afer afer
TTCTTCCCTTTTGGTTTTCTAACTCCAGGTCTTTGCACATTTCATTATAGTAATTGTCTTTGTTTGCTCAAGCTGCTCTTTGAAATCATCTGTTCAGTTCTTTTATCTTGTCATTTCTTCCATTTACTTTAGCTACTCTTCACTCAAGGACAAGTTTCAAAGTCTCTTCTGACATCCATTTTGGTCTTCTTTTTCTTTATCATATTTTTAATGATCTCTTGCTTTCTTCATGGATAATGCTCTTGATGTCCTCCAACAATTCTTCTGGTTTTCAGTCATCGGTGTCCAATGCAACAAATCTATGCTTTAGATGGTCTCTAAATTCAGGAGAGATATATTCAAGGTCATATTTTGGCCCTCATGGACTTGTTTTAACTGCCTTCAACTTCAAGTTGAACTTGCATATGAACAGTTGATGATCTGTTCCACAATTAGCTCCTGGCCTTGTTTTGGCTGAAGATATTGAATTTTTCCATTGCCCTTTGCCACAGATGTAGTCAATCTGATGTCTGTACTCCATCTGGCAAAGACCACATGTATAGCCACCATTTTTGTTGTTGAAAAAAGATATTTGCAATGAATAAGTTGTTGCTCTTGCAAAATTCTATCATACAATCTCCAGTGTTATTTCTGTCACCAAAGCCAAATTTTCGAACTACCACTGATTCTTCTTCATTTCCAACTTTTGCATTCCAATCACCAGTAATAAGCAACACATCTTGATTGCATGTTCAATCAATTTCAGACTACAGAAGTTGATGGAAATCTTCATTTTCCTCATCTTAGGCATTGAAGATTGGTGCATAAACTTGAATAATAGTAGTATTAACAGGTCTTCCTTTTAGGTGTATGGATATTGTCTTATCACTGACAGCATTGTACTTCAGGACAAATCTTGAAATATCCTTTGTGATAATGAATGCCATGCCATTCCTCTTAAATTTCTCATTCCCAGCATAGTAGATCATATGTTTGTTGGATTCAAAACGGCCAAAACCAGTCCATTTCAGCTCAGAAATGCCTAGGATATCAATCTTTGTGTGTTCCATTTCATTTTTGACAACTTCCAATTTTCCTAGATTCATACTTTGTACATTCCGTGTTCCTATTATTAATCAATATTTGCAGCTGTTTCTCCTCAATTTAAGTCATGCCATGTCAGGTCCTGAATGACTTACTTTATCCATATCATTAAGGTTGTTCTACTCTGATGAACAAGTTCTTTCCCAGTCCTATTTTGAGTGCCTTCTGACCCAAGGGTCTCATCTTCCTGTACTGTATCGGACAATGTTGCTGAGCTATTCATAAAGCTTCCCAGTAATGTATCAGACAGTGTTTCTCTGCTATTCATAAGGATTTCCCTGACCAATTTTTGAGAAGTGGATGGCCTCCTCCTTCTTCCTAATCTGTCTTAGTCTGTAAGCTGTGTTGAAACCTGTGCACCATGTGCAACTCTGCTGGCAACTGAAATACCAGTGGCAATGCACAAGCCCCACAGGATGACAAACTGACAGACAAGTTTGTCTCCCTTAGCTGTTGGAAACCTCTGTGCCCTCCCCTTACATAATTCCTACCTGGAACCTGCCATTTGTGGTCCCCGGCCACTCCCTCCCTCCCGTTCCTGGATCTAGGGGTCTTGGGGCCTAGTCTTGCCTCCCTTCCCTTTACCTGGATATCTTGCTGCTCCGGAGGTCCCAGGCCACTCCTACTTCCTCCTTTCCTGGCTCTTGTTGCTGTTATGTGTCATCGAGTTGGCCTCAACTCCTAGCGACCCATCCTTGGGTTTCCGAGGCTGTATCTCTATGGAAGTAGACT
>NW_006924420.1:9763-10836 GCF_000298275.1 Orycteropus afer afer
TCATCCCACAACTTGTCTGGTCTTCAGTCATTGGTGTTCAATTTTTTTGTACTAATTTTCTTCAGCTTCAATTTAAACTTGTGTATGAACAATTGATAATGTGTTCCACAATCAGCATCTGGCCTTGCTCTGACTGATGAGTTTCAGCTTCTCCATCATCTCTTTCCAAAGATGTATTGGACTTGATTCCTGTGTATTTCATTTGGTGAGGTCCAAGTGTATAGTCAGTTTTTATGTGCTTGAAAAAAGGTATAAGAAATGAATAAGACATTGGTCTTGCAGAATTCTATCACGCAACTTCTGGTGTCATTTCTATCCACAAGACTGTGCTTTTTAACCACTGGTTTTTCTACTAACTTTCACGTTTGAATCAAGAGTAATTATCAATGCACCTTCGTTGCAGGTTCAGTCAATTTCAGACTATAAAAGTTCATAATAATCTTCAGTTTCTTCATCTTTGGCTCTAGTGGTTGGTATGTAAATTTTATAATAGTAGTATTAATTGGTCTTTCTTGTAAGTGTATGGATGCTATCCTATCACTGACAGCATTGTACTTTAAGACAGATCTTGAAGCATTCTTTCTGATAATGAATGTAACACCATTCCACTTGAATTTGTCTTTCATGGAATACTAGATCATATGATTGTCCAATTTAAAATTGTCAATTTTGTTTTAGATCACTATTGTGTGGGATATAGATGTTTACACACTCCATATCAGTTTTTACAATTTCCAATTTTCCTGCATTAATAATTTGTATAGTGCTGTTCCAATTTTTAATGGATATTTGCAGTTTTTTCTTCTCATTTTGAGTTTTGCTAAATTAGTGAATGAATGTCTCAAAAGCTTTACTCCATATACATCATTAAAGTCACCTCTATTTTGAGGAGGCAGCTCTTCCCCAATCATATTTTGAGTGCCTTCCAACCTGTGCAGCTCATCTGGTATTATATTTGATAATTTCCCCCTACTATTAATAAAGTTTTCAGGGACCAATTATTTCCTAAGTGTTCCTGTCCTTATCCTTCTTGTTCATCTGTTTTAGTCTGGGAGCTCTGCTGTAACCTGTTC
>NW_006924420.1:12851-13616 GCF_000298275.1 Orycteropus afer afer
CAATATACAGATGACACAACCTTACTTGCTGAAAGTGAAGAAAATTTGAAGCAAAGATTGAAATTGTCAAGGAATTCATTTTACTTGGATCCACAATCAAACCCATGGAAGATGCAGTCAAGAAATCACAGCATGTATTGTCTTGGGCAAAAATGCTTCAAAAGAGCTTTGTAAAGTGTTAAAAAGCAAAAGTGTTGTTTTGAAGACTAAGGTGTACCTACCTTAAGCAATGATATTTTCATTCTCCTCATATGCATGTGAGGGCTGAAAAATGAATAAAGACTGAAGAATTTGTATCTTTAAATTATGATGTTGGCAAAGAATATTGAGCATACCATGGACTGTCAAAATAACAAGCAAATCTGACTTGGAATACAACCAGAATGCTCCCTGGAAGTGAGGGTGGCAGGACTTTAACTCACATACTTTGAACATGTTTCACCAGAGAACAAGCCCTATTTTTAGTTGTATAAAATGATAATATATGTAAGAATTGAAATAATCAGAAAGCCCCTATGTTTTACAGTATTTTAATTTTACAATGCATAATAAATAAAACAATAACTTATTTGAAGAACTTACTTATATTACTTGTCAATGAAAACACCTCTGAATAAGAAAAAAGAAAAACATAGTATAGGTGAAATAATTTTTGCTGAAATATTTAGAAAACTATTGAAACATTAAAGTTTTATAATACCTTATATTTTGCCTATATATTCTGAATTTAAAAGTTCACTTTGAGGAATACTGTTGATTTTTTTT
>NW_006924421.1:0-1387 GCF_000298275.1 Orycteropus afer afer
TGTAAAAAGGAATGTGGAAACCATGGATCCACATGACACTATCCCTGAGTAGATGGTGAGGAGAAGGCATTGTGTACAGAATCGTGGACAGTGAGGGACAGTGTGTGTGGATTAGTAAACATACAAGAACACAGCGCTGTGGTGATAATGTTTGAAAACAAACACTCTGAGAGAGTTGGGAATTTACCAGCCAACTGTTGACTAGAGGGACCCCATCGTGCAATTCCTCCATCAGCCTGATAGAGACATGCTCCACCTTCCCGATTCTGGTGCCCCTTTATTTGTTGAGTCTCTTAAGAAAGCCCCTGAACCTGACTCTACTCATTTGTGGAGGCAGCTTCTGATGGAAGGAATATAAAAGAAGAGCCACAAGTCTGCAAAGTAGTCACAATGCAGGAAACCAACACATTTGCACAATTTCTTGGGCTGCTGGGGTCATGGATGAAGCTTTTGCTTCCACGTTCCCTGTGATAATAATTAAAAAAAACCACCACACTCCATGCATGTACCCCACCAAAGAGGACAGCTGCAAAAGGTGGGAGAGGCTCTCTCTCTTTAGAAGCAAAAACAGAAGTCAATGAATAGTACCTCATCTCAGCAGGAAGACCCCTTCCATCTCTTGTCCAATCCCCCTGATGGCTTCTCTCCAAGTCCTTTCTGAAGTTCAGACCATCCTCCCCCTCTCCCCTTCCCATTTCTCAGTAATGACTTTTCCTTCATAAATGTTGGGGTTTCTCCCCGTCTTTTACACCCCCTTTTCTCCAGTGAACTCCTCAGTTAATTACTAGTATTTATATACATGTATCAAAAAGATACTTACAATTTCCCAGATATTTCCTTGGGTTTTGACACTTTTATTGCCTCCTTTCTCTTGGCCTCTGCTGTCCCTCCTTCCTAAGTATCCCCAGCTCTGTTGATTCTCTTATTTTATCCCTGCTAAAACTCTCCTAGGGCGCTCTGATGGCACAGTGCCTAAGGCTCACCAGGAGGCTGCTGGTGGTTCAGGCCCCCCAGCCATTCTGCAGAAGGAAGAGTGGACAATCTACTTCCATAAACAGTTACCACCTCGGAAACCCAATAGAGGTTGCTATGGGTTGGAATTGACTTGGTGGCAATGGACTCGATTTTTTTTTTAATTCTTCTAGTTTCTGGGGTTCTCCTTATTTTCCCATGCATCCAGTTATCATCCAGTATGCTAATTCATTCTCCCAAACACGCACTACTCTCCCCACGTCCTAATCAAGTGAAGAATCCAATGAATAGAGAGAAGTCTTGCTTTCTGAACAAAAGAGAGGTGAGTTTATGGTTGAAGTGTCCCTGTTCTCAGCTAATATAATTGTTTGTCATTTCACATAAGAGTTTCTACATGAGGCACCTCTTCTCCTGA
>NW_006924421.1:1487-3277 GCF_000298275.1 Orycteropus afer afer
TGATGCCCAATATGGGTTGGAATTGACTTGGTGGCAATGGACTTGATTTTTTTTTTAATTCTTCTAGTTTCTGGGGTCCTCCTTATTTTCCCATAAATCCAGTTACCATCCAGTATGCTAATTCATTCTCCCAAACACGCACTACTCTCCCCAAGTCCTAATCAAGTGAAGAATCCAATGAGTAGAGAGAAGTCTTGCTTTCTGAACAAAAGAGAAGTGATTTTATGGTTGAGGTGTCCCTGTTCTCGGCTAATATAATTGTTTGTCATTTCACATAAGAGTTTCTACATGAGGCACCTCTTCTCCTGAGGACTCCTTATATGGTAGAATGAATTGTGTTTCAGATTCTTACTGAGGAGGCCCAAATAGTCAAGTAAAGACCTAGAGGAGGTAAGAGGATTCCCACAGAGGATGCCTTGCTCTGCCCTTGGTCAGGCAGCAGGCCCTGGTCAGGGCAGTGAGGAGGCAGGATCCTCTGTCAGGATCACCTGCCACCTGGTCACAGAAATGAAAGGTCTGAGGCAGCAGAGGGGGCTGTAGGCCTGCCACTGGGATGTCTGTGTGGCCTTCAGCTGGGAAAACAGCTCCCTGCCTCCTGGTCTTTGCTAAGGGCATTGTTCGGCACCTGGTTCCTCTCTGAATCCCAAGGGTGCAGCCCAGAACCCACCCTCCCAGAAATGACACTCAATCATTGGGTATGCAACCAATGTGAGGCACCACTTGGCCGGTAAGAGGGGCCAATTTGCATGAGGGGTGCTTCTCTGCTCTGGGGCTTAAAGGGGACCGAGAGGCCTCTGGTGTGTCTGTCTCAGCAGAGCTCTGGGGTGTCTGCACAATGGCCTGGACCCCACTCCTCCTCCTCACCCTCATCCTTCACTGCCCAGGTCAGCATGGCCCCAACACCCTGACTATGGCTCCCTGAAATTACCTCCCAAGCTGATTCTGTACACATCCTTCTCTATTGTCCCTGCTCCAGTCATAACGAGTGTTTGTGTTTCAGGGTCCTTCTCGCAGTCTGTGCTGACCCAGATGCCCTCTGCATCTGCCTCCCTGGGAGCCTCAGTCAAACTCACCTGCACCCTGGGCAGTCAGCAAAGCACCTACATCATTGAATAGTTTCAGCAGCGACCAGAGAAAAGCCCCCGGTTCGTGATGAGAGTGGGCAGCAGTGGGATGTCAGGATCCAGAGGGGACGGGCTCCCCGATCGCTTCTCAGGCTCCAGCTCTGGGGCTGACCGCTCCCTGACCATCTCCAACGTGCAGGCTGAGGACGAGGCTGACTACATCTGTGGTGTGAGTTATAAAATTGGAGAGCAATATGCTTAAACACAGTGACCCAGATGGATGGGGAACTGAGACAAAAACTACTATCTCTGTCTTAATATCAAGGCTTATGGCTCCAGAAATTGCCTAGTGTTCTCTTCCATCAAATATGTTGGGTGTTTTTCTTTTTCTTTTTTTTATAATTTTCATCCAGACATGGTGATTCCTGCTGTGAGCTCCCTGGGAACAAAATTGCTAAGCCAGGCTGTTCAAGAGTTCACAGATCTGTATTAACAATGAAAATATTAAAAGAACCTGGTGTTCCTGCTTTTTTTTTTTTTTACTGGGTCACTATGTAAAACATACCATGACATTTTCACCCAAACTGAAATTTTGGTCTCAGTTGCAGACCTCAGTCCTAGCTCATGGAAGTTCGTTTGAATGACCACTCTTAGAAGATAACAAAGTTAACTTACAGATTAAGAACTGAGGGGATTCTAGCAATGGGCTGGGAAGTTCATTCTAGA
>NW_006924421.1:3840-5552 GCF_000298275.1 Orycteropus afer afer
GAAGTTAGAACAAAAGACCTTATTGAAGGAATCATTGCATTTCATGAAGTCGAGCCCACTCTGCATTCTACAAATAAAGAATGTGGTGTGTGTCCTCCCTTGCAGGAGAAGCAATCAGTTCTTATTTGGGAAGCAAACAAAAGGTTTACATCAGAGAAAACTACAGGGAAGGGAGAAAAGTTTACAAGGAATTGTCCAATCAAAATCTCCCTTAACAACAGTTCCTAGCCAAACATTAACTCCTTATTTCCTGATTCAGCTTGAGTAAGTTGGTAGTTCTAAAGCACAAAGTGTAACATTTTGATGTGGGAATCTTGTAATTAAATGCAGATCAAGTAGATTTGAGTTGAAATCCTTGAAATGTAAAACTGATTCATTTGGTGAAGATTGTTGAATAAACTAAATTAGAAGCCTTAGAAATATGTGTTGTTTATCTGCCTGGTGGTGGGGGGGATGAGGACGGTTTAGGGAATTCACTCAGTGATGATAAGTTTAACAGCAAAGGAAAATCAATCTACTGCCATCTAGTTGATTCGGACTCATAGCAACCCCCACTGAGTTTCAAGGCTGTAAATCTTTAGGGAAGTAGATTGCAATATCTTCCTTCGATGGAGAATCTGGTGAGTTTGAACCTCCAAACTTCTAATTAGCAGTCAGATGCCTTATGTACTGTACCACCAGAGTTCCTTAGCAAGTTTATCAAGCACTAAACAATTCTTCCTTTGGTTAGAAATTCTGGTTCTGGTCCCCTTTGTTATTCAATAGTAATACTTTGACAGCTATAAAGAGGCTGAATGGCTTTCTTTGTTGTGTTAAGTGGCATCCAGTGGGCTCCAACTCATGGTGACCCTATGTGTAAGAGAAGGAAACTGCACCCAGTGCCACCCTTAAACCCTTGCTATGCTTGAGCTCATCATCCCACCCACTCTATCAGTCCATCTCGTTGAGGGTCTTCAGATTTTTTGGTGACTTTCTGCTTGGCCAAGTACAACACACTTGTCCAGGGACTGGTCCCTTCTGATAGCATTACCAAAGTAGGTGTGAGGAAGTCTAGCCATTTGGACTTCTAAGAAGCATTCTGACTGCACTTCTTCAAGGATAGATTTATGTTCTCTTCTGGAAGTCCCTGGTATTTTCAGTAGTCTTCTCCAACACCACAATTCTAAGGTATCAAATGTAATAATACAATGTAACATGTTGTTTTCATGTGTCTTTGAATCATCTCTGACCCATTGCGACCTTATGTACAATAGAAACAAACACTGCCCTGTCCCGTGCCAGACTTATGATCCCTACTATACCTGAGCCCTTCGCTGACGCCACTGTGTCAATCCATCTTGTTGAAGGCCTTCCCCTTTCTCATTGACCTTCCACTTTACCATCCTTCTCCAGAGAATAGCCCCTTCTGACAACATGACCCAAGTAGATGACAAGGAGTCTGGCCATTCTCATTTCCAGGGATCATTCTGGCTGCACTTCTTCCAGGATAGATTTGTTAGCTCATTTAGGAGTCCATGGAAGTTTCAGCATTCTTTACCAACACCGCAACTCAAAAGCATCAATCCTTCTTTGGTCTTCCTTATTCATTGTGCAGCTCTCACATGCATAGGAGGCAATTGAAAATACCATGGCTTGAGTTAGGTGCATCTTAGTCTTCAAGGAGATATTTTGCTCTTCAACACTTGAAAGAGGTCATTTGCAGCAGATTTGCC
>NW_006924421.1:6464-8657 GCF_000298275.1 Orycteropus afer afer
TGAGGCTGTGCCACTGGCATTTTAAATGTCAGCAGGGTTCCACACGGTGCACAGGTTTTGATACAGCTTACAGACTTAGAAAGACTAGTAAGAAGGAAGAGGTCATCAACTTCTCAAAGAATTGGTCTGGGAAAACCTTATGAATAGCAGAGAAACATTGATAAACTACTGGGCAACTTTTTGAATAGCCTGGAAACATTGTCTCATACAATGCAGGAAGATGAACCCCTTAAGTCAGAAGGCACTCAAAATATGACTGGGACAGAGCTGCCTCATCAGAGTAGAACCAACCTTAATGACAAGGATAAAGTAAAGCTCTCAGAACCTCCATTTGCTGATGTGACATGACTGAAATCAAGGAGGAAAAGCTGGAAAAACCCACTAATAATTGGAACATGGAATGTACACAGTATGAATCTAGGAAATTTGGGAGTTGTCAAAAATGAAATGGAATGCATAAAGATTGATATCCAAGGCAGTAGTGGACCAGTTTTGGCCATCTTGAATCAGATGACCATATGATCTACTATGCCAGGAATGACAACTGGATGAGGAATGGCATGGCATTCCTCATCACAAAGAATGTTTCAAGATTTATCCTGAAGTACAAAACTGTCAGTGATAGGATAATATCCACACACCTACAAGAAAGACTATTATTCAAATTTACTCATCATCCACCAAAGCCAATGATGTGGAAATTGAAGACTTTTATCAACTTCTGCAGTCTGAAATTGACAAACATGCAATCAAGATGTGTTAATTATCACTGGTGAATGGAATGCAAAAGTTGGAAACAAAGAAGTATCATGGTAGGTGGAAAATTTGGCCTTGGTGAGAGAAATTATGCTGGAGATCACATGATAGAATTTTGCAAGACCAATGACTTACACATTTCAGATACATTTTTTCAACAACACAAATGGTGGCTATACATGTGGATTTTGCCAGATGGAGTACACAGGAATCACATTGACTACATCTGTGGCAAGAGGTAATGGAAAACACTCAATATCTTCAGCCAAAACAAGGCCAGGAGCTGATTGTGGAACAGACCAGCAAATGTTCATATGCAAGTTCAACTTGAAGTTGAAGAAAATAAAACAAGTCCAGGAGACCCAAAATAAGTCCTTGAATATACCCCTACTGAATTTAGAGACCATCTAAAGAGTAGATTTGATGCACTGAACACCAATGACTGAAACTGGAAGAATTGGGGAATCATATCAAAACATCATACATGAAGGAAGGAAAAATCCAAACCCAAACCCACTCACGGTGAGTTGGATCTGATTCATAGTAACCTCTCCTTGTGTTTCTGAAGCGGTATCACTACAGAAGTAGATTGCTCAACCTTCCTTCCAAGGAGTGGTGGGTGGATTTGAGCCACTGGCCTTCTGGTTATCAGTCAAATGCCTTAAGCACTATGTCACCAGAACTCCTATTGAACGATGCAGGGAGAACCAAAGAAGGTAGAAAGAATACACAGGGTGACTGTATCAAAAAGAATTGGTCTATGTTCAACTCTTTCAGGAGGTAGTATATTATCAAGAACCAATAGCATTGGAGGAAGAAGTCCAACTTGCACTGAAGCCATTCACAAAAAAAGAAGCCTTCAAGAATTGACGGAATACCCACTGAGATGTTTCAAGAAATGCATGCAGCACTAGAGGCACTCACTCTTTTATGCTAAGAAATTGGAAGACCCCTACCTGGCCAGCTGACTGGAAGAGATCCATATTTGTGCTAATTACACAGAAAGGTGATCCAGCAGATCATGGAAAGTATTGAACAATATCATTAATATCAGAGGCAAGTAAAATTGTGCTGAAGATGATACAAAGGTGGTTGCAGCAGTATATTGACAGGGAAGTGCCAGAAATCCAAGCTGGTCTCAGAAGAGGGTACGGAAAGGGGGATATCATTGCTAATGTCAGAAGGATGTTGGCTGAAAGCAAAGAAGACTAGGAAGCTGATTACCTGTGTTTTATTGACTACACTTGAGTATTTGACTGTGTGGATCATAACAATTATGTATAGTATTGTGAAGAATGGGAATTCTAGAACATTTCAGGTGGTCATGAGGAACCTGCACATAGACCCAGAGGCAGTCCTTGGAACAGAACAAGGGGATACTGCATGGTTGACAATCAGAAGAGGTGTGCACCAGGGCTGCATCTTTTCCCCATACCT
>NW_006924421.1:13636-14114 GCF_000298275.1 Orycteropus afer afer
TGATGACATAAAGTTCATTCTACATGAAGAAGGGAAAAGGACATTCAAAAGACAGAAAAGGTACAAAAGACCAAAATAAGTATCAGAAGAGACTCCGAAATTTGCTCTTGAGTGGGCAATAGCTAGAGTAAATGGAAAAAATGATGAGAGAAAAGATCTGAACAGAAGATTCCAAACAGCGACTTGAGAAGGGAAAGTCAAGTATTATAATGAAATGTGCAAAAAATCTGGAGTTAGAAAACCAAAAGGAAAGAACACGGTTGGCATTTCTCAAGATGACAGAACTGAAGAAAAGACTCAAGCCTTGAAGGATGCCATGAGCCAAATAGATTTGATGCACGGGACACCGATGACAGAAAAACAAAGGAATTGTAGGATGGCATTAAGAACATCATCAATGAAGAAAGGAAAAGGTAATTCACAAGACAGGAAAGGAGGAAAAGACCAAAATGGATGTCAGAAGAGACTCTGAAACTTG
>NW_006924422.1:0-1440 GCF_000298275.1 Orycteropus afer afer
AAAAAGCACTCAGGACTAAATAGGTAAAACTCAAGGAATTTGTAAGGTGATGGCATTATTCTTGTATTACATGATAATGGTGAATACAAGATACTAAACATCTGTCAAAACCCATAGAATGTTTTGAAAAATAGAACAAATAATAATCCTTAATATATGTTAAGGAGCTCTGGTAACATAGTGCCTAAGACACTTGACTGCTGACCAGAAGGCTGGCAGTTCATACCCACCAGCCACTCCCCGGAAGGAAGGTTGGGCAATCCTACTTCCGTAGTGATACTCCCTCTGAAACCCAAGGAGGGGCTATGAGTCGGGGCCGACTCGACGGCAAATAACAACAACAACAACAACAACAATATATGTTAATTAATAAAAATAATGTAAACAGTCAGGGTAACACAACAGAATTCAGAATGTGATTAAAATTTAAATATATGAAAAATGTACTAACCATACACACTGAATGGAGTAGAAAGTAAGGTTCTGACCTAAGTGACTACATTGAAATGAGAGGAGCCCATAAGACCAGAAACAAAAAGAATTTCCATAAGCACTTGACTCCAGTTTAAAAAGTTGTTTCTCATAAGAGTGTGGGTTAGCACTTATGAAACCACTATGCATGTGTAAACCCTGGTGGCAAAGTGGTTAATGAACTTAGCTGCTATTGAAAAGGTTGGCAGTTCTAATCCACCAGCTGCTCCATGGAAAAAAGATGTGATCATCAGTTTCTGTAAAGATTTACAGCCTTGGAAATCCTATGAGGCAGTTCTTCTCTGTCCTATAGCTTCTCTATGAATTAGAATTGACTTGATGGCAATATGTTTGATTCTATCCATGTATACTGGAATGAACACATAAATGGATGGTGGATAGTTAAAGCCAGGTATCTCACTATTGAAGTGGGATGTGGCAGATAAAAGAGATATGGAGACTAGAATGATGCAAGTTGTAATGGATTACAGTTGAGACAGCAGTATGAATTTATATGGAACTTAATAGAGGTACAAATGATTACATATACAACTACTTATAAATATATGTTAGCATATAATACATGTATTTAATTTTTCTGTCAGCTGAAGGGGCCTAAACATAATAACAACCCTGTCGAAATGAGCAAACTTAGAGCTAAGATTTTGGTGTTTAGTACTGTTGTTGTTGTTCTTAGGTGCCATCAAGTTAACTTGAACTCCTACTGACCTTATGTATAACAGAATGAAATCATGCCCAATTTGTGCCATTCTCACAATTGTTACTATGCTTGATGCCATTGCTGCAGCCACTGTGCCAATCCATCAATTGCCCTATGTAATTTTAGCCCTGCCTATATTTTCTCATCCCTAAACATGCTTATCAGTTTTGCTGATTCATGTATCTCTGAACTGAAGAACGTTGAAGACAATAGTCACTTACTCTTAACATACACATACTAGTACTAAG
>NW_006924422.1:3385-3959 GCF_000298275.1 Orycteropus afer afer
GATATGCCTGATAGTCCATTTGTGCCATAAGTTAGGGCCTATAAGTTTCCTTCTATTTTATCTTTGATGAACTTTATAGCTTTCTGTTTTACGTTTAGGCCTTTGATCCATCTTGAGTTAATTTTATATATGGTATGAAGTTTGGATCTTACTTCACTTTTCTACAAAATGGATGACCAATTTTGCTGGTATTATTTGTTAGAGAGATTATCACTTCATCATTGAAGGGGTGTGGGCCCTTTGTTAAAGATCATAGGTCCGTAGGTGGATGGATCTATTCTAGATTCTCAATTCTGTTCTAGTGGTCTATATGTCTGTTGTTGTTTTGATTACTGTGACTGTATAGTAGGTTTTGAAGTTGGGACATGTGAGAGCTCTTATTTTGACTTTTCTTCTTCAGTACTTCTTTACTTATTTGAAAACTCTCTTTTCAGCTGACCACAGGTTGATAGATCTATTTCTGGAATCTCAGTTTTGTTCCACTGGTCTATGTATCTGTCTTTGAACCTTGCATGTAGCTGTGTCATTGTTCAGCAGCCTGCCATACTCTGCTGACCTTGGAACTTTCAATCAA
>NW_006924422.1:6644-7381 GCF_000298275.1 Orycteropus afer afer
ATGTAGTCATGTCATTGCTCAGCAGCCTGCTATGCTCTGCTGACCTTGGGACTTACAATGGACTTAAGTTAATGGCCTGCCATGTGGTTTGGTAAAATTGGGACTGTGCGTTTTTACTTGTCAACCTTTGGTCTTCTCAGCCTCAGCAGCCAACAGCTGTCTGGATGAAGAAATGCCTCTAGCTCCAGTGGGCCAGGAACAGGAGGCAGAGCTGGACCCCAAGGTTGAAGGGCTTTTACCTAGCCCCTAGAGCCAGGCACTTTGAACTTGGACTTAAAGCCTCCAAATTGTAAGAATAATCTCCTGTTTGTTAAGGCCATTCCATTTATGGTATGTTTCCTGTCAGAGTGGCACTAGATAACCAGAACACAGTGTTTCATTGTTTTTAAATTTATTGAGGCTTGCTTTGTGTCTTAACACTTAACATATAATCTATCATGGAGAATGTTCCATATGTGCTGGAAAATAATGCATATTTTGTTGTTGCTGTATGAAGTGCTCTGTAGATGTCTTCAAGGTCAAGTTGTTTGATTGTATTGTTTAGTTCTGCATCTTCTTTGAGTTTCTTTTCAATATTTCCATAGTTTATAGCAAATGATCTATTAAAATCTCCTTTTCTTACTATGGAGTCATCTATTTGTCTTTTCAACTCTGTTAAAGTCTGATTTATGTATTTTAGGGCTCTGTCATTGGGTGTGTATATATTTATTATCATTATCTCTTCTTTAATTGATCCT
>NW_006924422.1:8291-11216 GCF_000298275.1 Orycteropus afer afer
TTTACTTTGGATACTTCTATAACTGGATTGGTTTCTGGGTTATGCCATCATGTGTGTTTATGATTGGTTGTTGTCTTCTATTGTTGGTTTTCTGCCTGAAAGACTCCTTTTAACATATTTTATAAGGTTGGTCTGGTTTTAAAAAATTCCCTTAATTTATGCTTGTCTGGAAATCTCCTAATTTCACCCTCATATTTGAAGGACAAGTTTGCTTAGTATATGATTCTTGGTTGGAAATATTTTTTCTTGCAAACTTTTATTTATATAAATCTGTTGCCTTCTAGCCTGCAAGGTTTCTGCTGAGAGTCAGAGTTCAGTCTTATTAGCTGCCTTTTGTAGGTATCTTTATGTTTTTCCTGTGCTGCTTTCAGGATTCTTTCTTTATCTTTGGTTTTGATGAGTTTGATGATGACATGTCTTGGTGATTTTCTTTTGCAGTCTATTTTGTTTGGGTTCATTGAACATCTTGAATGGATAAATTCTTATCCTTCATCATATAAGGTAAATTCTCTACCAACAAATCTTCAACAATTTCATCCATGGTTTTATATTTCTCTCCCTGTCTGAAATTCTGATTACATTTATGATATTCCTCTTGATGATGTTCCACATGAATCTTAGGCTTTCTTCATTTGTTTTGCTCTTTTTTTCTGATTTCTCCCTTACCATAATAATATTGATGTATTTGTCTTTAATATCATTAATTCTGTGTCCCATTGATGTGATTCTTTGTCCGTTCAATGTTTTATCTATTTTTGCAATCTTAATATTAATCATATGGAATTCTATTTGCAGATTTTTTATCATTTCTAAATTTTAGTTTATTTTATCAATTTGTCCTTATATTGTTTTCATAAATTGTTCTAGAGCTTTGTCTGTTTTCCTTAATTTTGTCAGTGTTTTCCTTTATCTTGTCAGTATTTTCCTTTATCTGTCTGTCAATCCCTTGAAGATACCCAAATATAATTTTTTGAATTCTTTGTCAGGAGTTCCAGTGCTGTTTCTCCTCACTCATGTTTTCTGGGTTTCTATCCTGGTCTCTTGTTTCTATTACTTTTTCTTTGTGTATGTGTGTATGTGTGTGTGTGTGTGTGTGTGTGTGGACTATGATGATCTGTTGTCTCCAAGAGACTGCAGTGGGGTTGTATGTTGGTGTGATCCACATTTATTTTTCCTTTATTTTGTTTTGACATATCTATGTGAGCAGGGTACTGTGCTTTTCTATTCGCTAATTGTTAGCACATAGGGACTCACGATCTCTCTCCTGGTGGGTGTGATAGAGAATGAGACTGTGTGCACAGATCTCTGTTACCTGTTTGTTAGTAGTTGAGCATGAGTTGAGCTGGTATTGGTTGCCATCTATCATTTGTGAGTTGGTGCAAAAGCAAGGGGTGGGCCTCACTCAGTGGGTGGGGCTGCAGGCGGTGCAGGTACAATTGGGTTGTGTGGAAACTGTTTCTGTCTCCCACTCAGACAAAATTAACTTAAAAAAAATGAAAAAAAAAAATAATCAAGAGAAAACTAAAACTGCTTAAAGAAAAAGGAACTATGGAGGGACAAAAAGAAATTCAGTAAATGAGAAGAAAATCTTTCAAGCTATATTTTGAAAGATTAAATAAATATAATGACAAAAAGAGAAAAGGAAAAAGTTGCATTATCTGGGGAAAGAAAGATGAGAGAAAAGATCAAAAGTAAAAAAAAAAAGCAAAACACTAAAGAAAAAGTGGTAAGACTACAAAGGAAAAGCAGAGCATGAGAAGAACCAAGAGAAATAAAACAGAAGGTAACAAGGAAAAAGGAAGAGGAAAAAAAAAAAAAAGGAAGAAAGGAGGAAGATAAAAATAATAATTTGAAAACATAAGCAAAACTGTGGGGGCAGGGCATGACACACAGGGTCCGTCAAGGCACAGAATGGAATGGAATTTGTGCTGGTGAAGAAGGTGGGTGAAGTTGGGAGATGACCACACCCCTGTTCATCAAGAGAAGGTGAAGTATAAGAGCTACAAGGGGAATAACTCACCTTTCCAGATGTCAGCCTCTACTGTGGTTGCCCATGCTATCTCTGTTAAGCAGATCCCACTCTTTTGTCACTGTTTAGGTATGATCTCCACTTGCATACATCCAAAATACTTGTGCCCATTGCTTCCACACATTCAAAATGCCTATGCCCTTTGAAGAGCCACCAGCAGTCCACTGGTCAGTTTGTCTCCTTCCCTTTTGTTTTCCTTTCTGGTTGTCATACAGCAGTGCAGTCCTTGCCCTTGCAGTCCTCAGTGAGCAAAGCTTATTCTCAGATTGCTATCAGGAAATATTCAAAATGACTGTGCCCCTAGGGCAGCCAGCAGGCCTCTTTTCTGTTTGTCTCCTC
This sequence comes from Orycteropus afer afer, assembly GCF_000298275.1. Lineage (NCBI taxonomy): Eukaryota > Metazoa > Chordata > Mammalia > Tubulidentata > Orycteropodidae > Orycteropus > Orycteropus afer. Next base: position 10,660 of record NW_006924422.1, read on the forward strand.
ACTCACTGTTTCATTCAGGTTCTTTTAATAGTTGGAATTTAATCCACTTCTTTACTCTTCCATTCAAAGCTCAGGGTTCCAGGATTGTCTTCTCTATCGATTTCAATTGCTTTATCATTACTTTGTTGCTAAAGGTCTGTGTAACTTAAGTGCCTATTCCACCATCTTGCTGGAACTATCTATCTAAGTTTCTTTTGCGCCTTTCTAAGAAGATATGACTTTTGCATTTCTACTATATGATCATTGAAACATAATTTTGTGTGAAAATGAAAGGAGTTAGATTCAGAAAAAAAGAAAATATCTTCACTTACATTTTGAAAGACAGAGTTTAGAATTTTCAGAAATATGGAAGGAAATTTGCCTTGTGAAACTTCCTCCAACTGTTGCATATGGTGAGTTGTATAGAACAACATTAGAATCTTTCAGCTTACCCCTAATAATGCCAGCAATGCATTACATACATGTATTTCCAAAATATCATTGAGAAAATTTAATGAATTGATTTGTAGAATGTAGATTCCCAAAGTTCCTTGTTTGTAGAAAAGGAGTGATAATTT
>NW_006924422.1:11366-12203 GCF_000298275.1 Orycteropus afer afer
TAACTATAAACATATATTTTGATAGGTGGAGACAAGATGGTACCCTGATAACACATTCTGCTCAATCACTCTACAACATAGACCTGGAAAAACCAAATGAAACAGATATAGATAATAATTGTGGAACTCTGAGCATCAAATGAGAGGAAAAACAATTAGACTGAGTGTTGTTTGCAAAAGGAGATAGAGTGAGAAAAGTGACTGGAGAGAGAGAAGAAGATATGGAACTTGACGTAGACTGGTCATTTTTAGCCCCAGAGGCATCAAATGTGGACAGGGAGAAATTTACTTCAAGAAATCAACAGAGTGATAGAGACCAAGTATAGATTGATTTGGTGAAAATCTAGGTGAGTAGAATATGTGCTCAGGGTTGGAAAGAAAAGTGCAGGGAAACAGCTGAGACTTCCAGTGTGACAGGCAGCCATAGAGCAAGGAGCCAGAGGAAAGGAATGAAATAACTCACTTCTAGCAGACACTAGTCATTTAGATTGAGGACCTACAAGAAGGGAGAAACCTGTATTGAAGTGGTTGAAGAAGCCATACTCAAGGCAGTGTCTCACTTGATTTCATCTGAGCAAGAGCTGGATAAATGACTGTGGTTGCAACTGGATAACTGCATTATTCACTTTAACAACCCACAATTTCTGGCAACTAGGGGTAAATATTATTCTAATGCCCTCCACATTGGTGATTAGGGAAGCCCTGCCCCAACACACCAGGTAACTGGACACACCCATAGCAACCAAAAAAACCACAACTCACTTCAAGCAGACAGAGCCAGGAGCTGAAGCTCACACACTTGGAGCTTGTGTCACTGACAGGTATTTTCCACACTGG
>NW_006924422.1:12823-13376 GCF_000298275.1 Orycteropus afer afer
AGGCTGGTGGTTCAAACCCACCAGCCACTCCTCGGAAGGAAGGTTGGGCAATCCTACTTCCCTAGTGATACTGCCTCGGAAACCCAAGGAGGGGTTACTATGAGTCGGGGCCAACTCGATGGCAAATAACAACAACAACATATGTATATAGAGCTCTGGTAGCATAGTGCCTAAGGCACTTGACTACTCCCCAGAAGGCTGGTGGTTCAAACCCACCAGCCACTCCTGGGAAGGAAGACTGGGCAGTCTACTTCCATAAAGATTTACTGCCTCGGAAACCCAAGGAGGGGTCGCTATGAGTCGGACTGACTCAACGGCAAACAACAACAACAACATAGGTATATACATGTATAGGTATATATATATTCCCTGCTATCGAGTTGGTTTGATTCATAGTGACCCCTCTTTGGGTTTCCAAGGCAGTATCTTTACGAAGTAGATTGCCCAACCTTCCTTCCAAGGAGTGGCTGGTGGCTTTGAACCACTAGCCTTCTGGTCAGCAGTCAAATGCCTTACACCACCAGAGCTCCCATACACACACACACACACACAC
>NW_006924423.1:0-1139 GCF_000298275.1 Orycteropus afer afer
TATTAATTGTTTTCAGCTTCAATTTGAACTTGCATAAGAGCAGATGGTGTTTTCTTTTTCTATAGTCAGCTCCTAGCCTTGTTTTGGCTGTAATTATGGAGTTTCTCCATCATCTATTTCCACAGATGTAGTTGATATGATTCCTGTGTATTCCATATGGTGAAATCCACTTGCATAGCCAGGATTTATGTTGTTGAAAAGGTTATTTGCAATGAATAAGTTGTTTGTCTTGCAAAATTCTATCATATGATCTCTAATATCATTTCTATCACCCAGGCCTCATTTTCCAATTACTAGGGATTGTTTTATTTTCAACTTTTGCATTCCAATCACTAGCAATAATCAACACATCTTGACTGTAAATTTGGTCTATTTCAGACTGCAGAATTGGGTAAAAATCTTCAATTTCTTCATCTTAGGCTTTGGTGGTGGGTGTGTAAATTTGAAAAATAGTACTATTAATTAGTATTTCTTGTAGGTGTATTTATTATTTTATCAGTGACAACATTGTAGTTCAGGATAGATCTTGAAACATTCCATATGACAATAAATGCCTCCCAATTCCTCTTCAATTTTTCATTCCCTATATAATCAATCATAGGATTATCTGATTCAAAATGGCCAAAACTTGTCCATTTCAACTCACAAATACTTAGCATATCGATCTTTATGTGTTCCATTTCAGTTTTGACAACTTCCAGTTTTCCTAGATTCATACTTTGTACATTCTGTGTTCTGATTATTAATGGATGTTTGCAGCTCTTTCTTATTATATTGAGTCATGCCACATCAGCAAATGTAGGTACTGAAAGCTTTACTCCATCCACATCATTAAAGTTGATGTTACTTTCAGGAGGCAAATCTTCCCTGGTCATATTTTGAGTGTCTTCCAAACTTAGGGGCTCATCTCCCAGCACCATATTGGACAAAGGTTCGGGGTAAACACAAAGTTTTAAAGTACTGTGTCAGACAATCTCTCACTGCTATACATAAAATTTTCACTGGCCAATTCATTGAGAAGTGATGTCCCCTTCCTTATTCCAATTCTTTCTTAGTCTGGAAGATCCACTGAAACCTGTCCACCATGAGTAACCTTGCTCGTATTTGAAACACCTTTGGCACAGCCTCCAGCCTCACAG
>NW_006924423.1:4153-5019 GCF_000298275.1 Orycteropus afer afer
GATTAAGGTGCACCTGATCCAAGCCATCGTAATTTTAAGGCATTTGACTGCTAATCAGAAGGCTGACAGTTCAAATTCACCAGGCACTCTTCTGGAAGAAAAATGGGCAACTAAACCCCGGAAAAAATACCACCTCAGAAACCTAAGGAGGGGTTGCTATGAGTTGGATCCAACTTGATGGCAGTGAGTTAGGTTTGCTCTTGGTTCTACACATGCATAGGATCTCTCATGGTGCATTGCATAAGGTATTGACTGATAACCAGAATGTTGGTGGTTGATGGTTCATGGGAGGAAGATAAAGCAATCTAATTCTATAATGATTTTGAGCCTTAGAAACAAAATGGGAGTTACTGTGAGTAGGGATTGACACAATGTCAGTGGGTTTATGCATGCAAACGCTGGGAAATTAATTTGAAAGACTGAAGAAAAATTGGTGCATTTGAATTTATAGTGTTGGTGAAGAATATGGACTGATAGAAGAATGGAAAATCAGTCTTGGAAGAAGTACAGAGAAAATTCTTCTTAGAAACGAGAATGATATTTTGTCTCCCTTACTTTGAACACTTTCTAAGGAAGGACCATTTCCTGGAGAACATCATTATTGGTAAAGCAGAGGATCAGCAAAAAAGAGAAAGACTCTTAGTGAGATGTATATACACAATGGCTGCAACACTGGGCTCAAACACAGCAATAATTGTGAGAATCACATAAGATAGAGAATGGCATAGGATCAAGAAGTATTTCATTTTCTTGTACATGTGGTCGCTTTGAGTTGAAATTGACTCAATTTTACCTAACAACAACAGCAGTTTAAACAGTCTAATTAGAAGAGGTTGTTTCCAGGAAAGTAGGGATTCAAAATGATA
>NW_006924423.1:6009-8393 GCF_000298275.1 Orycteropus afer afer
AGTGGCTGGTGGGTTTGAACCACCAGCCGTCTGGTTAGCAGGCAAGTGTCTTAGCCACTATGCTACCAGAGCTCCCTCTTACAGTTTAGGAGTCTGAAAATCCAATTTCAGAGTCCTGGCTCTAGGAGCTGGATGAAGCCACCTCGAGCTTGGGCTTCAAGCTCTGACTCTCGTTCTAGTAACATTGGAGATAGAGGCATCCTCTAACTCATACAGCTGCTGGCTGTTGAGGTTAACAAACCCAAGGTCGACAGATAAAATGGCACAATCACTGTTAAGGCAATAATTCCAAAATTGGCAGGCAACCCAGCAGAACACTAGTTCAGGTCCAGGAACTGGAGATGAAGACTCAGCCACATGCAGGGCTCAGATGTGCCAAAGCTCAAGACTGTTTTCAAATCTTCTCTTTATATATTAGAAGCAGGCCACATCTCATAGGTTGTTTACAACACTTACTTAGCTGTTTACAACAGATTGCATCATTGAATTTATTCCACTCTGATCATAGGGAATAACTGTGTTCCACTGCCAAACTTTCAAAACCATGCCCTATCCAAGATGACATGCAAATTCAACTACCACACTCATATAGCTAAGCCTTAGAATATTCTGCATTATGTCACATGTCAGTATTGTTACTTTCTCTGCTTTATCTCCCATAATGTTCAAGAAGGTGATTTTGAACATAATCTCCCAAGAAGGAAGAGACCCTCTGCTCTGTGGTTAGGGCTATAGTGGTCTACTTCAACTGATAAAGTCTAGCTGAGCTCAATAGATTTTTTTCTTTGACCCACTTATATTTAAGAAAATGACTTAGTATTTTACCACTGTTTAGGGTGGTATTGATAAAGGCAGGCACCTAAGACAAAGACCTGGATATCTACATCCTAATAATCAGAGATTTTTTTAAAAATCCATGGAACACAGTTCTACATGGGCTGGCCAAGAATTATATCTACTTAACGACAACTATTTTTATTTTTTATTAGCCATCGCGATAAGCACATCTTTCCTTATTTTAAACAATGCAGTACCCCCTTGTTTTGTTTGAACAATTGCCTCTTGATCTATGTACAGGTTCCTTATGAGCACAATTAAGTGTTTGGGATATTTCCATTCCTTGTAATGCTATCCATAATTTGTTATCATCTACAGTCAAATTAGGACAGTTGTGCATCCAGTTTGTCTACTTTTACCATAGTTATTCCACCTGCATAGTCAAATAATCCAAGAAGCAAATGATCCAAGAAGACAGATTATAGGAAAAAGTACACAACATCAGGATTGGGGGAAGTCTCATTAACAACCTGCCATATGCAGATAATACAACTTTGCTTGCTGAAAATGAAGATGAATGGAGGACTTACTGATTAAGATCAAAGACTACAGTCTTTAGTATGGATTACATCTCAACATAAAGAAAACAGAAATCCTCACAACTGGACCAATAAGCAACATTATGATAAATAGAGAAAAGACTGAAGTTATTAAGGATTTCATTTGCCTTGGATCCACAATCAGTACCCATGGAAACAGCCATCAAGAAATCGGAAGCTGTGGTGTTGCACTGGGAAAATATGCTACAGAAGCACATTTTTAAAGTGTTAACAAAGATGACACTTTGTCAACTAAGTTACTCCTGACCCACACCATGTTATTTTCAATAGACTCATATGCCTGGAAAGCTAGACAATGAATAAGAAAGTGTGAAAGAGAATTGACGCATTTGAATTGTGGTGTTGGCAAAGAATATTAAAAATAGCATAGACTGCCAGAAGAATATCTTGGAGGAAATACAGCTGGAACGCTCCCTAGAACTGAGAATAGGCAGACTTCATCTCATATAATGTTGTCATGTTGTCAGAAGAGACCAGTTCTTGGAAAAGGATATCATGCTTGGTAAAGTATAGGGTCAGCAAATAAGAGGAAGGCCCTCAACGATACAGATTCACACAGTGGCTATAATGTTGGGCTTAAGCATAGAAAAGATTGTGAGATGGCACAGGACCAGGTAGTGTTTGGTTCTGTTGTACACCGGGTCACTCTGATTTGGAACCAACTCCACAGCACATAACAACAACAGAATCTAGATAAGTAGTAGTCCATGAAATCAAAAGTATTCTCATGATAATACTAAGCTATTAATTCTTTTGTGTCTTTTTCCTCTGTGTTCACATTTGTCCTAACATTGAAAAAACAATGGTGGTAATAGAGCTGGTGTCTCAGACTAAATTAAGGCAATGGAACCAAGTTGAGCTAGTAGTCATGTTTTTTAATGTTACATACTCACAGAAAACAAAGAAAGAAATAACTTTCAAACAAATGTCCATGATGAAACAGTAAACATTATTAATTTTCTTATTTGTGATGATTCCACATTGCAT
>NW_006924423.1:8848-10457 GCF_000298275.1 Orycteropus afer afer
GGTAGGAATGTAGTTTTATATATGGTTTAATCAAATATGTCAATATTTGGAAGGTCTGCAGGATCATTGAACCAGTATTTTTCAAATGATCAATGCCTCATGTTACAAAGTCATATATGGACCCAGTAGATATTTAAAATGCAAGAGAGATCAATAGTTTTTTTTTTTTTTTTTTAGTAGTAGTATTTTATTGTGCTTTCTGTGAAATTTTACACACTAGTATAGGTTTCTATTCAACAATTTCTGCACGTTATTCATTGACATAGGTTACATTGTGCATAATGCGTGAATATTCTCATTATTTCCATATTGCTTGTTTTGTTTCCATTAATTTAATTGATCTGTATTATTTCTCATCTTTGTTTTAAAGGAACTGTTGACCATTTGGTATCATATAAGTTATTTTTAAGAGCAATGCAGTATATACAGGCAATATCATTATTTTTTAAGCCAATTTGGTATCAAGCTACAAAGTGGCCTTGGGTTAGTTTGGGTTCAAGGTAATAGTCTAGGAATATCTTCCAGTCTCAACTTTTACAGTAGATTGGGTTATTTATTTATTTATGGGAATTTGATATTCTCTGGCACATTCATTTTCTCTACCATTTTATCAGGGGCAACTGTTGTGGTTTTAATTAAAACTGTCAGCAGTTGTAGTTGGGCAGCATCTAGTCCTTGTGGTCTTAGGGTAGAAGATCATGAATCAGTAGATTTTAATAAACACAGTAAAATTTGTTTTTTTTTATGTTTTTATATTTTGCAGTGACACTAAACCTTAAGAAATGATAAATAAATCAGTTTTTAGTATATTATTAAAATGGAATATTCACAGTTACATTTAAAAACTATTAAAGTAGTCCTCCCTTTTTCAACTTCATACACATTAATCCAGTAATTTATCTTCCATATACTGCAACCTAATAGTATATTATAATATCTTGAAATGAGAAGCAGCTATGAAACTCTAGCTATTTTTCATTATGCTGGACATTTAATAGATTCACAAAATGTGTAATAATGCCACTCTTCACTTTAAATTTTGTTATGTTGTTGTTATGTTGTTAGGTGCTGTCAAGTCATTTCCAACTCATAGTGACCCTATACACAGCAGAACAAAATACCTCCTGATCCCACACCAGCTCCATAATCCTTGCTGTAATTGAGCCATCATCATAGCCAACATGTCAATCCATCTCATTGAAGGCCTTCCCCTCTTTTGTGGACCCTACATCTTACCAAGCATGATATCAGTCTCCAGGGGATGGTTCCTTCTCACAACATGATCAAAGTAGGTGAGACGAAGTCTGGCCATTCTCACTTTCAAGGAACATTCTTGCTGCATTTCTTTCCTTCAGGACAGATTGGTTGGTTCTTTTAGCAGTCCATGGTACTTTCAGCATTCTTCACCAGCACCACAACTCAAAAGCATCAACTCTTCTTTGGTCTTCCTTATTCAATTTCCATCTCTCACAAGCATATGAGGTGATTGAAAATATCATAGCTTGTGTCAGGTGCACTTTAGTCCTCAAGGAGACATCCTTGCTCCTCAGCACTTGAAAGAGGTCCTTTGCAGCTGACTTGCCCAGTGCTATACGTAGTCTAATGCCCT
>NW_006924423.1:10947-14757 GCF_000298275.1 Orycteropus afer afer
ATGCATTTTTTTTTTCTTTGATTCTAGTATTTACCTTGTTTACAATCCCTTAGAACTTACTGAAAAGTTCTGAGTTTCATTGGAGCACTTGATATATTTTCATACGCTCAGCGGGCAGAGACAATTGTCTAGTGGCCCTTGCCTAGAAAGGCCATCTTTATTCTTGCATGCATACTTTTATGCCCTTTTGTTAGGGAAATTTTGTTTATGTAAATGTAATATTAAGTTTAGCACTGTAGTGAGAAAACAAGAACCAAACCCTCTGCCATCCAGGCAATTCTGACTCATAGAAATCCCCACTGGGTTTCCAAGGCTGTAAATCTTTATGGAAGTAGATTGCCTCATCTTCCTCTCATGGTGGGAGCTCGTGGGAGATGTTGAGCTTGGGGTTAGCAGCCAAATGTCTTACCCAGTCCACTACCAGAGCTCCTTAGCACTCTAGTAATATTAATTAATATATTATTTAATATATTATTTTCATTAAAAACTGAAAAGAAAAGCTGTATTTTGAGAGAAGTACTGTTTTTATGATATTAAATCCTTTAAGCATATTTCCATTTTATACTCTTCATATGCTTACTTTTCTAATATTCTGCAATTATATTTGCTTTTTAAACATTTTAGTTTTAGGTCTGTTTTAGGTTTATAGCCTAATTGCAAAATAAGTGCAAAGAATTCCCGTATACTCAAAGTCTCTAACTGCCCACAGTTTTTCCTTATTAGCATCTTTCATTAGTGTGATGTATTTGAACAATTTATGATGGAATTTGACATAATTGAAGATTAAGGTGTGCCTGACCCAAGCCATGGTTATTTCAATCACCTCATATGAAGGCAGAAGCTGGCAATGAATAAGCAAGACAACAGAAAAATTGATGGCTTTAAACTTTGGTGTTGGCAAACAATATCAAATATACCATAGACTTCCAGAATAATGAACAAATCTGTCTTGGAAGATGTACAGGCAGAATGCTTCTTAGAAGTGAGGATGGTGAGACTCTGTCTCATGTACTTTGAGCATCTTATCAGGTGGGACCAGTCACTGAAGAAGGTCATAATGTTTGGTATAGTGAAAAAGGAGAAGACCCTCAATGAGAGGGATTGCCACAGTGGTTGCCACAATGAGTTCAAACACAGCAACAATTGTGAGAATGTTGCAGTTTTTTGTTTTGTTGTACATAGGTTCACTATGAGTCAGAACCAACCCCAGGGCACCTAACAATAACAACAACCTCTTTTGAGCAAAATATAGTTTAGAATAGCATTATACTAATAATGAGAAATAATATTAACTAAATGGTAAATTTGTTTTACTATGTAGCCTTTTTTTTTTTTTTTAAGGGGTTCTGGTAGTATAGTGCCTAAGGCACTTGACTGCTAACCAGAAGGCTGGTGGTTCTAACCCACCAGCCAGTCCTTGGCAGGAAGGTTGGGCAATCTACTTCCATAGTGATCACGCCTGGGAAACCCAACGAGGGGTCATTATGAATTGGGTCGAACTCGATGGCACATAACAACACAACAAAGCCATTTTTTAAAACATATTTGAATGGCTAGATTTTTGGCACCTAGAGTCCTGGTGGCATTGTGGCCATCTGAAAGTTTGGTGGTTCAAACTCACCAGCCACTCCATAGGAAAAAGATGTTTCAGTCAACTTCAGCTTCTCTAAAAATTATAGTCTAGGTAACCCTCTAAGGCAGTTGTACTCTGTCCTATAGGTCATTATGAGTAGAATTCAACTTTATGAAAACTTTTTATTAATAGGTTTCTGAGACCTATTAAACCTATATATAGGTTTTCACTATTATACAATTCATCAGTATAAAATATGCTTATAATACTTATGAAATTCATTCTAAAATTGTTTTGTATTATAGTAACATCATCCCTGTTTTTCTTTCCTTTCCTTTGATTCACTTAATATTTTTTTCACATAAGTGTACATGAATACTTTATGAATTTATTTTATATTTATATTGCCCATGACAATATTGAGCTTTATTTTTATTCCTCTTGAAAAATTCTGTAGTTTAATTCTGATTTTAATTAGAGAACATTTAGTGTGATGATGAATATATTTTATGTTTTATTCATTTTGAAATGGATAGAGAGGAATTGAGGAAGCAATCTGGAAAAAAGGTACTAGAGATATAAAATTGGGTTTTTTAATTATTTTATTGAGGATAAGAGAAGTGTCAAAAAATGATAAAGAACAGGGTACTGTTTTAAGTAGTCCACTAAAATAATGTGCAGAATTTTATCACTGAACATAAAGAGCTCAAGGGCCTGAGAACCCTGGTGATGGTTTTCTATCTACATGGACAATAAACTCTTCCAGAGACAATGGAATAATGAGAGCACAACTTAGGGTTCTTGAGCAATTGAGCATGGCAAACCTCAGCTTAAATTTATAAAAGGGTAATTATTGCTTTTGGGATATATTTGAATTGGTGTCAGTTTTAATTACATTTAACAATGCTTTCTAAATTTAGTAGATGGCTTCAATTTATAATTCCTGAAAACAATTGCACATTAAATGACAAGTTTATTTTACTTATACTATCCATTTTGCCTAGTTTATGCTATTTTAACTTGCAAATTTTCTAGTAATATTATAATCTCCAGCATGCCCAGCAAGAGAAGATCCATATTTTGCAGGTCCAAATGACATTATTTCAAATATTACGAATTTCAAAACAAGGGCAATAGAAAATTAACCCTAGTGTGCAAAACTTCTAAGCATAAGGCCTTGTTTGATTGTCCATGAAGCCAGCCCTGGTACCAAATAAATATTTAAACTATTCTGTAATGAGCTTTTTACTCTCAATGCTTTAATGAGTTTCATTTCTGGATACTAAAGATTATGTCCCTAGCACATTCTTAGACATGTCACTGCTGCTTAGGAGTGAAGTTATCATGGCACAATGACAGAAATAAACGGTCAAAAAAAGAGAGAGAGACAGAATCTGGGAATTTTAATCTTAAACAGGTGACAAAAACATTTCCTGAGTCATCACTTCTCTAAATTGTCCAAATCAGATAATAATCTCCAGCTAAAGAAAAGGTGAGAGAGAATTTGATTTGAGAGCAAGTAAGAATTCCTGAGCAGAAGAACTTCCTTCTACCTTTTAGCTTCATGAAGAATAATGTTAGGGCAACAGATAAGTTGTGGACAAGATCAAAGTTGTGCTTCTCATTTGAGAGGCTGCAGCACAGCAGTTGGTGTCTAATTCATATTAGTAAAGTGAATTGGTAAAGTAAATTTGGTTTTGGTGATATAGTGGCTAAGGTATTTGGCTGCTAAACAAAAGGTCAGTGGTTGTACCCAACAGCCGCTCCATGGAAGGGTCTGCTTCCATGAACATTTACAGCTTTGGAAACTCAGTAGGGTTCACTATGAGTCTGAATTGACTAGATGGCAGTGAGTTTGGTTTTTGGTAAGAGGATAATAGAAGTGGAATGATTCTCAAAATGTCCCATGAACCTAAATAAGGGAAGGAGGATGAGTGATGCTTCCTTAATCATTAAGTGGTTTAAAAGAAAGTTGAGTGAAAATGTGATGCCTGAAAAGTTTGTTGCTGTTTTATTTTATTTATTTATTTATTTATTTATTTATTTTCACTTTTAGCAGATGGGAATCCTCTCCATTGAAGTTGCTAGAAATCATTTGTTCAGATATTCATTCTGGTTTTAGGTTCTTTAATAGCTGCCAACATGGAGACAGAAGTATACATTAATAACTCATTAGTAACCAACTCAGGGCACATTAAGAAGTAGAAGTACTACTTACTTAATAATGCCAAACATTG
>NW_006924424.1:0-3445 GCF_000298275.1 Orycteropus afer afer
CCAATGCTGCTTCTTCCTCAGGGATGTGTTCTGGGTCTGTATCCTGCTCCCTTGTTTCTACCACTTTATCCTGCTTCTTTCTGTGGACTGTGATGGTCTGTTGTCTCTGAGGCGTTGTGGCATTGTTGTATTTTGATCTTTGTTGACTGTGTGTGAAGAGCAGCCAAGGGTTATTCATTCTCTTCTTGGTGTTTTTTTATTGTTGGACTGTTGGTGGAGAAGAAGGAGGTAGTGGATCTTGCTCAGTAAGTGAAGTTCAGGTGCTGTGGGTGTAGTTGTGTCTTATGGGGACTGTTCCTGTCTCCCACTCTGTTAGATAAAAATTACAGTTGAATAACCATCAGAAAACTAAAAGCATATGACAAAAAACACACCATGTAATCACAGAGGAAGAGTAACCAAAAAAAGAAAATAAGGAAAAAGAAGAAGAAAAAGCAAGAAAATCTGCAATATCTGGGGATAGGGCAATAAGAGAAAAAAGTTAGAGAAGGAGAATAATGAAGGGGAAAAAAAATGGGAAAAATGCAAAAAGAGAAACAAGAACAAGGCTAACCATGAGAAAAAAAGGGGAAAAAAACTTTAAATTAAAAAAAATAAAAAATTTTCAATCAGGAACAGGGAAAAAAAAATTCTGAAAACTAGAACCTGGGAGGGGAAGAATAAGAATAATAGTAAAAGCACCAAATTATTATTAATAATAGTTTTTCTGAAACAGACAAATACAAGCAAACTAATCACCAGAAAAAAGAAAGCAAAAAAGAAAAAAATAAAAATAAAAAAAGAGGAAAAAAAACAATCATTGGAGGACAGGGCAGGGCACCCAGGCTCCGTCTGAGCACAGAGACTGTGATGGAGTTTCTGTGTACCCAGAAGGTAGGTGGGAGTGGGGGATGGCCACACCTCCATTCACCAAGCAGGGGTGGGGTATAAGAGTAACAAGAGGAATGTCGTACCTTTTCAGTCTTGCAGGTCCGGAGTGTCCTTTGGGTTGCTGGAAAGCAGAACGTGTTCTTAAGCCCCATGAATCTGCAAGAGCGCTGTCTCTTTAAATATCCAAAATAGTGAAGCTGCTTTTAAACATTTAAAATGGCAGTGTCCTCCAGACTGGCAAAAGTCCACAGCTCAGCCCGCCTTTCTCTTCACCTTCTCTGTTTATTCTCTGGCCACCAGAGCAGTCCTCTGTGCAGTCCCTGGCTAGCAGTGCTGATTTTTAGGTTAATTCTTTGGTCCTGTCACCACTCGGGAATCTCCCAGCTGTCTGTGCTGTGCTGTCAGGATCGCTCAGGGTTGCTGCCAGACCACAGCTCCATCTGTCTCCTTTTTTGGTATTTTCACACAAATTCTTCTGCTAGTTGGGGTTTAGTCCACTTCTATATCCTTCCTTTCAAGGCTTAGGGGTCCAGGATTATCTTCTGTGTCTGTGTTAATTGGTTTCCCTTTTCTTTGTTGAAGAGGGTCTGTGCAGTCTTTCTGCCTAGTCTGTCATCTTTCCGGACCGATCCTCACATGATCTAGTTTTTTTTTTTTTTTTTCCCATAAAAAATTTAATAATGAGAGATTCTGAATGCTTTGACAGATTATTATTATTATTATTATCATCATCATCATCCTCAGATATGTGAACTAAAACTGTTACATTTTCAATAGATTATGAGTGCACATGGTTAGTTAAAATGGTTCCAAAAGGTAAACAGTGAAAATGAAATCTTTCCCATCTTATTTCTCATTTACTATCTGGAGTCAACCATTGGTACTCATTTTACTGGCTCTGTTTTATCCTTCTGGAGGTAGTCTATGCTTATGTAAGCAGATAAGCCTATTTTTATAGATTTAAAATTTATGTTTTGGGACTCTATGGGGTAGTGTTTATATTTTTTGGAAGAGGTGAATGAGGCAAAGACCGTTCACACTTATGAAATGTAGTACTGGGCTGTAAAGTTTCTTTGTGCAGTAAATATTGATCTTGCATACCAACATAAGGATATATCTTATATATTGTACAGTGTTAGTGGTCAGATAGGGCCTATTATCTGTTTTCAGTTGTGTTGAGTTTCATACTAATTTTGACCTCACCTTTTTTTGTTGAGAACATAAAGTACTTACTATTATGATAGCAATTGAGGATACATGTCTGGATATTTAATCTCTCTGACAAAACTATATGGAGCACCTTATTCTGCAAGGTGAGCTTTAGCCTGATTTTCTCCAAGCACTTTACAAGAATGTATTATAGTCAGGATCTTGGAACAAAGGAGTTGAGATTTTCACAGCATGCTCTATGACTTGGTAATGGAACTAAGCAACATCACCCAAGATTCCTGTCTCCCTGGCTTTCAGCACCAATTGAGAACAGTTTTACAAATGCATTAGAACTCTGCCAGCTGTAAAGGCGGTCAGATGTGATTTGACACCTGTTATTTCCAGAAATCGTAGATTACTCCTCCACCTTCAAAAAAAAAAAAAAAAAAAAAAGCCTCTTAAGAGGCTCCAGTTAAAGATCTTTTTTCCATCCTGTATTTCCTCATTTTTCAATCTGTGTTGGTTTTCAGCCTCCCTGTCCCACCCACTGTTACTCTTCAAACTCCCCCCAACATATTTTGAATAGATTTATGTTACTGATCCATTTTGATATCTTTTTCTAATTCAAAGTATACCGTCTGCATTCCTAGAAAGCTATTCCAGTAGGGTATCCTGGAAAATGACCAATGATGGCGCCTGACATTACTTTTCAGTCTTTTTTTTTTTTTTTTTAAGGAAAAAAGAAATAACAAAAAGGACTATTTAGAAGAGTTGTTAAAGCTTTAGGGCCATGAGGAAAAACTTTTAAATTCTCATGTTTGCTTGCTTACTAAGAATTATTTTATCTTGAGTATGTCTTTAATCTTACCATCTCTCAGTGTGTCTGTATTTAAAATAAGTATAGGATTATTATGCTTGAATGAAATAGGTTTGAGTTTAAGTGCTTCTGAAGCCTTCATATAAAATATATTATTGAAACTCAAAAAGCAAAAACAAAAATAAGAGAACCCACTGCCCTTGAGTCAATTCCCACTCATAGTGACCATATAGGACTTAGTTGTGTTTTACCATCGAGTTGGATTCAACTCATAACGACTCCTCCTTGGGTTTCTGAGGTGGTATCACTATGGAAGTAGATTGCCCAACCTTCCTTCTGAGGAGTGTCTGGTGGGTTTGAACCACCACCCTTCTGGTTAGCAGTCAAATGCCTTAGGCACTGTGCCCCCAGAGCTCCCACATGTCATCTAATGTCCTGACTGCTGCTTCCATTGGCATCGATTGTAGACCCAAGCAATGTGAATTCTTTGACAACCTCAATCTTTTCTCCATTTATCGTGTTGCTCCTTATTGGTCCAGTTGTGAGGATTTTTGTTTTCTTTATATTGAGATGTAATCCATACTGCAGACTGTATTCTTCAATCTTCAT
>NW_006924424.1:3920-10371 GCF_000298275.1 Orycteropus afer afer
TCCTCTTCTGAATCCAGCTTGCACCTCTGGAAGTTCTCTGTCAATATACTGCTGCCACCGTTTTTGAATTTTCTTCAGTAAGATCTTACTTGAGCGTGATATTAATGATATTGTTCGATAATTTCCACATTCTGTGGGATCACCTTTCTTTGGAATGGGTACAGATATGGATCTCTTCTAGTCAGTTGGCCAGGTGGCTGTCTTCCAAATCTCTTGGCATAACCGAGTGAGTGCCTCCAGTGGGGCATCTGTTTGTTGAAATATCTCAGTGGGTATTCTGTCAATTCCTAGAGCCTTGTTCTTTGCCAGTTCCTTCATTGCAGCTTTGACTTCCTCCTTGAGTACCATTGGTTCTAGATTATATGTATGCCACCTCCTGAAATGGATGAAGATCGACCAGTTCTTTTTGGTGCAGTGACTCTGTGTATTCTTGCCATCTTCTCTGGATGTTCCCTGCATCATTGAGTATTTTGCCCTTAGAATGTCTCAGTATTGCAATTTGAGGCTTAAATGTTTTCCTCAGTTATTTCAGCTTGAGAAATGCTGAGCGTGTTCTTCCCTTTTGGTTTTCTAACTCCAAGTGTTTGCACATTTCTTTATAGTAATTGGCTTTGTCTTCTTGAGCTGCTCTTTGAAATCTTTGGTTCAATTCTTTTATCTTGTCATTTCTTCCATTTGCTTTAGCTACTCTCTGCTAAAGGACAAGTTTCAGAGTCTCTTTTGTCATCCATTTTGGACTTAGTTAACTGCCAAATAGGGTTTCTAAGCATGTAAATCTTTACTGAAGCATACTATCTCATCTTTCTCCCGCATAGCACTTGGTAGGTTTGAAGTGCTGACCTTTTGTTTAGCAGCCAAATGCTTTCACCACTGTACCACAGGGCACATTTATTTAAACTTGGTAACCATTACTTTGATAGTGACAGTCCAGCACCCTACTGTCACACTTTTTATTCTTTTAAACTGTCACTTGTATAGAAGTAGCAGTGCAACTTCTTTTATTTATTTTTTTGTTAAACAATTCTAAAAATTCTGGCACTGTGCTTGAGATAGGTCTTTGATAAGAGGTATGGTGCCTGTCAGGCAGTGATGGTAGTTCAGTGGTTAAAGCATTTGGCTGCTAACCAAAAGTTCAGTGGTTCAAACCCACCAGCTGCTGTGTGGGAGAAAAATGAGGCAGTTTGCTTCCATAAAGACTTACAGCCTTGGAAACCCTACTTGGGATCAACTTGATGGAAGTGAGTTTGGTAGTGTTTTATCATGCCTGTCAAGGAGCCTTGGTGGCACAGTGATTAAAGTGTTTAGCTGCTATATGAAAGGTTCAAACCCACCAGCTGCCCTGCAGGAGGAAGTCTGCTTTACAGCCTTGGAAACCCTGTGGGGCAGTTCTACTTTGTCCTATAGAGTCACTATGAGTTGGAACCAACTGACTACACCTGTTGTTAGTGGTTTAGCACGTGCTCTCTGGCATCTGCTGTTGGTGGTGATAAATTTATTATGAAAAAGAACCGTTAAAACTGAAGTTTCCTAAAGTTCTGGATGAATGCACTACTGTTCAATTTTGACAGAATCAGTGCTGGGATAGAGGACTGCAGTTTTGCAGACACTTATCACCCTATGTGGAGAGAAAGAACAAGCTGTCTTACACTAAAACAGGCTCAGAAATGAGGATTCTGAACAGAATGTAGCCCTGTATTTTCAAGGTGATTTGTGATATAATCATTATGAAATATATTCCATATATATAGTCTAACCTTGGGTAAATTGCATGAAACCTTTTTTTCAATGGATAAATGTGTTCAGTAAGTGTATACTCTCTTCTAGGAGTTTGTGAATTGATTTCACAAGTATAGGAGACTTGGCTTGGGGAGTAATCAAGGAAATAGATCAAGTTTAAAGACCACTTTTACACTCATGAATTTGAAAAATTCTTATTACAAACCTGAGAGGACGCTATTAGCCCATTCATAGGGGAGAAAATTGAAGTAGTTAAAAGTTAAATATCTAGTTTATGATTACCCAGTTAATAAGTAATGGAGCCTAAGTTTTCTGTTCCCATGTGCTTTCTATCATAATATAACATCCTCTTATAATTAGTAGCATTTGTGTATGTGGCATTTAAGGTTGTGCATCCATTTGGCTGGGCTGAATGTAGTTCTGTTTCCCATGATGAGTTTGTAATCACCTTCATGGTGGAATCTGCTGTGAGACATTAATCAGTGGAAAGGGAGCTGCCTTTGGTGTGTTGCCTGCTTTCAGTATATACGGAAGACCTTTGGGAAAGGTCTATAGCTTTCCGGATCCTGCATTTGGCCAAGTTTTCACCTCAGTAGCCTACCGTGTTGCGTGCCGATCTTGGGATTATTCCTAGACTTGAACTAGTGGCCTGCCGTGTTGCTTGCTGACCTTGGGACTGTGTCATTTTACCTGCTGACCTTGGGTTCAGCCAGCAGCTGCCTGAGTTAGGAGACAACTCAAGCTCCAGTGGGCCTGGAGTATGAGCCAGAACTGAAGCCCAAACGTTGAGGGGCTATCACCCACATCTAGAGCTGGCACTCTGAATTTTAATTCCTCTTTGTTAAGCCATCCACTTGTGGTATTTCTGTCACAGCAGCACTAGAGGACTAAGACAGTATATTTTAGAGCTTCACAGCAGTCCTGTAATCTAAATAAGTCATTTGTATATTTTAGAGCTCTACAGCAACCTTTAACCCAAGTAATATAGATATTAATATCTCCTTTTACAGATGAAGACATTTGAGTCCCAGAGAAATCATGTGACTTGCCTGACCACACAAAACTGTTAAATAGTGGAATTTAAACTTCCTCTTGAATTCTCTCCTGTTTCTACTTAGCATATTGGAGGCTAGTGATTTTAATACTAGGTAACATGTATTGAGCCCTTACCATATATGTTTTACTGTGACAGATGTTATGAATTAATACTGAAGAAATAGATTTACACTGTTCTGCTCCCCTTTATAATTGAATGGCAGAATTAGGACAATCATGAGATAAATACCTAACATTCAGTATAGTTAAACTGAATAAGCAAAAACAAATGAATGTAACTATATGTTACATTCAAAATAATTATGTCACCACTATTGGTAAACAATTTAGATCATTATCTGGCTGATATCAAACAGCCTTCTGGGAAGTTTTTAGTGCCCATTCCTGCTGTTTTTTCCTAGAACCATGTGTCAGTGGTCATTGCCAGCCTTTCAGCTTTATTGACTTCTTTGTTAGCTATAACCTCATTCAGGCTCTCCTATTTTAAGAGAAAAATGTCTTGACACATGGCTCCTGATTCTCTTCTCCCTCTTATTCTTGCCTAGTTTATCATTCTGTCTTCCTCCTCTCCTCATCAAAACTTCTGAAAACATTGGCTATACATTCAGTGACATCACTAGTGGGATGTGGAGAGTGTGAAGCACAAACTCTAACACTGTCAGAGGGGAAGACACCAAAATGATCCCAGGGTTCATACTCCATCCACCAGTCAGGGTGTGCACAGGCAGCCCTCAATGCCTGCCACTGGAAACAAAGTTTCCTTCCATATATAAACCTTTCCTTGATTTTTACAATAATGAACTAATACTGTATTTGTCGTGAGCTCTGGTAGCGTAGTGCCTAAGACACTTGACTGCTAACCAGAAGGCTGGTGGTTCAAACTCACCAGCAACTCCTCGGAAGGAAGATGGAGCAATCTACTTCCATAATGATACTGCCTCAAAAACCAAAGGAGGGGTCACTATGAGTTGGGTCCAAGTTGATGGCACATGACAACAACAACTATATTTGTCCTTCTGTGATTGACTTATTTCACTCAACATAATGTCCTCCAAGTTCATCCATGCTATGTGGTGTTTTGCAGATTCTACATTATTCTTTAGTGTTGCATAAGATTCCATTGGGTGTATGTACCACAGTTTGGTTATCCATTCTTCTGTTGATGATCACGTAGGTTGTTTCTATCTTTTTGCTGTTGTAAATAGTACTGCAATGAACATGGGTATGGATATGTCTGTTCATGTCCTGGCTCTTACTTCTTTAGGATATATACCTAGTAATGGGATTTCTGGGTCAAATGGTATTTCTAATACCAGCTTTTTAAGGAATTGCTATGCTGTTTTCCAAAGTGGTTGTATTATTTGACAGGCCCAATAGCAGTGTATGAGAGTCCCAGTCTCTTCACGTCCTTGCGAGCATTTGGTGTTTTCTGTCTTGAACTTTGCTATTATTATCTCGTTGTTTTGATTTGCATCTCTCTGATGGCTAATGATTGTGAGCATTTCTTCATGTATTTGCTGGCCATCTGAATATCATCTTTGGTGAAAAATCTATTCATGTCTTCTGCCCATTTTTAAATTGGATTGTTAAATCTTTTTGTTGTTGAGGTGTTGGAGTTTTCTATAAATTTTAGAGATAAGTCCCTTGTCAGATATGTAATTATCAACAAGTATGAATTCATTGCTGTCATTTTGTTATGTGCTTTTTCATGGTGTTGATTTCTTTGTTCCATACAATATTCTGTGCTGAGCTCCTTTTGTTTATGAATTGTGTTATCACTTCCTTCATTGCTGTTGTTTCAGTATTTGCTAAATATTTGTACTGGTCCTCTTTTTTATTTTGATAAGAAGGTTTATCATTTTTCTTTGAGGTTACCCTATGATTTATAATTTTCTTCCCAAGTTTAGAACAGTCAGTTCTTCTTGTAGTTGTCTTGACTTCCTACCATTTAGAAGTTCTGTAACTACACAATTTTTTCCTTCTTTTTCGTTTGTAGTTGTTGTCCTCATTTGTCAATTTATGTCTCTGGTTCGCTGTTTACAATCTTGTAGGCTTATTTACTTTGGATTCTTCTATAGCTGGGTTGATTTCTAGGTTATGTCATCATGTGTGTTACTGGTTAGTTGTTGTTTGCTGTTGTTGGTTCTCTGTTCAAAGGACTCCCTTTGGTATCTCTTGTAAGGTTGGTCTGGTTTTAACAAATTCCCTTAATTTCTGCTTATCTGGAAATGTCCTAATTTCACCATCATATTTGAGAGACAGTTTTGCCAGGTATATAATTCTTGGGGGAGCTCTGGTAGCATAGTGGCTAAGACACTTGCCTGCTAACCAGACGGCTGGCGGTTCAAACCCACCAGCCACTCCTCAGAAGGAAGGTTGGGCAATCCTACTTCCGTAGTGATACTGCCTCGGAAACCCAAGGAGGGGTCGCTATGAGTTGGGGCCGACTCGACGGCACATAACAACAACAACAACTTAATTCTTGGTTGAAAATTTTTCTCTTTCAGGTTTTATATATTCCATCCTGTTGTCTTCTTGCCTGCATGGTTTCTGTTGAGAAATCCGAGCTCAGTCTTATTGGTTGGCCTTTGTAGGTTACTTTTCATTTTTCCCATGCTGCTTTCAGGATTCTGTCTTTGTCTTTGGTTTTGGTGAGTTTGATGATAATATGTCTTGGTGATTTTCTTTTGGGGTCTATCCTGTTTGAGGTTCGTTGGACTTGTTGAATGGTTAGATTCTCATCTTTCATCATACCAGAAAAATTCTCTTCCAGTAAATCTTGGACAATTTTTTCTGTGATTTTATTTGTCTCTTCCTGTTCTGGAATTCTGATTACACTTAGGTTATTCCTTTTGATGGTATCCCACATGAAACTTAGGCTTTCTTCATTTTGATTTGATTTTTTTTCTGATTGTTCCTTTTCCAAAGAAGTATTGAGGTATTTTCCTTCAATTTCACTAATTCTGTCTTCCATTGATTCAATTCTGCTCCTTTTCCCATTCAATGTGTTATCTATTTCTGAAAATTTAGTATTAATCTTCTGGATTCTGTTTGTAGATTTTGTATCATTTCTAATTTTTCATTTATTTTGTCATTTTGTTCTTGTATTGCCTTTTGAAATTGTTCTAGGGTCTTCTTTGTGTTTTCCTCAATTTTGCCAGTGTTTTCCTTGATCTGTCTCTTCATTCGTTGAAGGTACCTAAATATAATTCTTTTAAATCCCTTATCAAGGAGTTCCAATGCTGTGTCTTCCTCAGGGATGTGTTTTGGGTCTATATCCTGGTCCCTTGTTTCTCCTCCTTTCTCTTGCTTCTTTATGTGGACTGTAATGCTCTGTTGTCTCCAAGGTGTTGTGATGTTTTTGTGTTTATATTTAATTGGTGATTGTATGTTGGAGTGACTTGCCCATGATTTACGTTTTCTTTGGGTGTTATCTACTTAAGCAGGGTACTGTGCTGTGCTCCTCTGTTTGTTAGTTGGCAGCACTGATACACTCACCACCTGTCTTCTTTCCTGTTGTCAGCCTCCCATGTGTCCATGCTGTGCTTGGTAAACAGAACCTATTTTTGTTGTTGTTGTTGTTGTTATTTGCCATCGAGTCGGCCCCGACTCATAGCGACCCCTCCTTGGGTTTCCGAGGCAGTATCACTATGGAAGT
>NW_006924424.1:11321-13886 GCF_000298275.1 Orycteropus afer afer
TTTTTTTTTTTTTTTTTGCTAGTTAAGCTAAACTGAAAATTATTTGGTTTTAGGAAGAATTCAAGGGATATTTTTGGTTTAGGATTTAAAGAGCATCTCAGAGCAATAATTTTAGGGATTCATCTAGGCTCCATGGCTCCAGCAAATTTGGATTCCTTGAGAATTTTAAGTTCTGTTATGCATTTTTCCTCTTTTGATCTGGATTCCACTATAGAATCCTTGATCAAAATGTTCAGTAATGGTAACCAGGCACCATCCGTTTCTTCTGGTCTCATGGCAAAAGTGGCATTTGTTCATGGAGACAATTAGCCACACATTCCATATCCTTCTATTCCTGACTTGCATTCTTCCTCTTGTTCCAGGAGAATATAAACCAATTGTTGTTCCTTAAATGGCTTCTTGCAAGCTTTTAAGACTTCACCTTCCTTCATTCTTATTTACCCTGTATTTATCTACCACATAATTGCCAGAGTGAGCTTTCTAAAAATATTTGATTGTGTATTCCCTTCCTTAAAACCTTTTCATTTTGTCCAGTTTCCTACCGGGTAAAGTTCAGCCTCTCAATATGGCTTTCAAGATCTCAAGTTCCTATTTAGACACTCCTGACACTGTCTTAAGGAGCTCTGGTGGCTTAGTGCCTAAGGCATTTAACTACTAACCAGAAGGTTGGTGGTTCAAACCCACCAGCTGCTCCACAGAAGGAAGACTGTGCAGTCTCTTGCATAAAGATTAGTAAATCTTTATGGAAGTAGACCTTGAAAACCCAGTAGGGGTTTCAATAAGTCAGAATCTACTCAATGGCAGTGAGTTTGGTCTTTTGGTTTTGCATTCTGTCTTAAGGAGTTCTGGTGGGACCTTGGTTAAAGCATCTGGCTGCTAACCAAAAAGTCAGTAGCTTGAACTCACCAGCTGCTCCTCAGGAGAAAGATGAAGCATATGATGTCCTGTAGGGTTGCTAGGAGTTGGAATTGACTCAGGGGATAAAAACACTGTTTTCCTTAGTTGTGCTGCTTCGCCAATACTGGATCTCTTGTGATTACCCATATATATTACAGTACTTCCTCATTGCTGTACCTTTTTCATAATACCCCTTCTTCTTTGAGTGTTCTTTATCCATCTTCCTTTTTCTGATCATCTCAGTAAAATAAAATAACTTGATATCTGATACTTTGAATTACACAGGTTAATTACAATTGCCTATGGTTTGAACCCAGCATTTCCACAGGAGAAGAGACCTGGTGATCTGCTCCCATTAAGATTTCAGCCTAGCTAGTAGCTACTGAGATCTTAAAAACTTGCAAGTGGCCATCGAGATGCAATGATGGGTTTCTCTTCATCCAGAGCAAAAAAGAATGAAGAAAACCAAAGATGCATGGAAACAGTTAGTCCAAGTGACTGGTACATCATGAGATTCTCAGACTATATGACTATGAGACCAGAAGAACTAGATGGTGCCTGGCTACCACAGTCAACCAGTTGGAAGGGGATCTATGTAGGAGGTCCTGGATAGAGTGAGAGAACAATGTGGAACAAAACTCAAAATCATTAAAAAATAAGGGGGGGGGGGGACCAGGTTTGCTGGTCTGATAGAACCTGATGGGACCACTGAGAATATGGCCCTTAGCTGCCCTTCAGGTCTGGAATTGAACCCACTCCTGTGGCTTCCAGCCAAACAAAAGACAGGCATATGAGCTGAACATTTACATTAGGTAGATACACTCCTTGGAGAGATCAATCATGGGAGAACAGAAGGACTGTGTACACACAGGGAGACAGCTGGGGGGCAAGAGTGCATGCATGGG
This sequence comes from Orycteropus afer afer, assembly GCF_000298275.1. Taxonomy (NCBI): domain Eukaryota; kingdom Metazoa; phylum Chordata; class Mammalia; order Tubulidentata; family Orycteropodidae; genus Orycteropus; species Orycteropus afer. The sequence continues at coordinate 13,124 of NW_006924424.1, forward strand.
AGGGAAGGACACAGGGTAACTGGGGGCATGAAATGGGAGGGGAGTTGTTGCATTGTGGGGAATTCCAGTCAATGTCATAAGACAAAGTATATGTAAGCTGCTATATGGAAAGTGAATTTGCTCTGTAAACTTTCACCCAAATCACAATAAGAATTAAAAATAAATAAATAAATAAAATATTTCAGCCTAAGAAACCCAATGGGGCAGTTCTACTCTGTCATATAGGGTTGCTATGAGTCAGAATGTATTTGACGGCACACCACAACTACATATTTTGATTGACATTTAATGTAGAGTATAAGCCAGTCCCTCAATGTAATGTATTAGCAGCCTGTCAGATGTTAGCATTTTGTTTAATAATACCTGTTTTAACACATGCATGAGTGTTGAATGGATGTTGGAGTTACTGAATATTTGGACCCTTAACTGAGTGTAGAGAAAACTTCCCAAACTTAGAATTTAAAGAAATTACATTCTGTGTTAGGATTCAGTCCACTTATAAATAACTGAAAGAGAGTAAGTATAGCTTAAATAAAATAGAAGTTTATTTATCTCTCACTGGAAAGTTATGAGATACTTAATCCAGCACTGATATGGCAGCTCAACTCCATGAAGTGCTCAGGGACCTGGGCCCTTTCATCAATTAGCTCCACCATCCTTAGAGGGTGGCCCTTGGGCTTGTGATCTAAGGTGGCATTTGTTTTCTAGGTAAGAGAATTGAAGAGACAAAGAAGAAGGGGCAAAAGCCAAACTCTGGCTGTTT
>NW_006924425.1:0-1488 GCF_000298275.1 Orycteropus afer afer
AAAAAAAAATACTAGCCAATAGACTCCAACAATATATCAAAAGACTAATACCTTATGACCAAGTGGGGTTCATATCAGGTATGCAAGAATGGTTCAACACTAGAAAAACAATCAATGTCAACCATCAAATAAATAAAATAAAGAAAAAGACCCATATGATCATATCAATTGATGCAGAAAAGTCCTTTGTTTAATCCAACACCCATTCCTGATAAAAATTCTCAGAAATATAATAATACAAGAGATATTCCTCAATGTAATAAAAGACATATATGAAAAACCAACAGCCAATGTTATTCTCAATGGAGAGGGACTGAACCCATTCCCTTTGAAACCAGACAAGGATGCCCTCTATCACCACGTCTATTCAACATTGCATTGGAAGTCCTAGCCAGGGCAATAAGGTAAGAAATGGAAATCAAAGGCATCCAAATTGGTAAGGAAGAAGTAAAACTATCCCTATTTGTTGATGATATGATCCTGTACATAGAAAACCCAAGAGATTCAGCAAAATAACTACTGGAGCTAATTGAGAGATGTAGCATACTGGCAGGATAAAGATCAACATACAAAAATAAGTTAGATTCCTTTACACCAGCAAAGAGACTGTTGAAAGGAAATAAAGAAATCAATGCAATTTACAGTAGGTACGAAAAAGATAAAATGCTTGGGATTAAATCTTACCAGGGACACAAAAAACCTCTACAAAGAAAACTACAAAACACTTCTCCAAGAAGCCGTAAGAGATCTACATAAATAGAAGAACATACAGTGCTTTTGGATAGAAAGAGTGATCATGTGAAAATGTCAATGCTACCCAAAACAATCTATACATTCAATGCAACCCCAATCCAGATCCCAGCAACATTCTTTAAGGACATAGAAAAACAAATCACTAATTTTATATGGAAAGGAGAGAGACCTCAGAGAAGCAAAGCACTATTAAAGAAGAAGAACAAAGTAGGTCTCACACTCCTGAATCTCAAAACCTATTATATAGCCACAGTAGTCAAAACAGCCTAGTATTGGTACAACAGACACAGAGACCAGTGGAATAGAATTGAGAACCTGGAAATAGATCCATTGACCTATGGTCAGCTGATTTTTGACAACGGATTGAAATCCATTAAATGGGGAAGAGTGTCTCTTTAACATATCACAAAACTAGATATCCATTTGCAGAAAAGTGAAACAAGATATGTACCACACACCATATACAAAAACTAACTCCAGAGACCAGAGACTTAAATGTGAAACCTAAAACTATAAAGTTCCTCAAGGGGAAAATTTAGGGGCCCTGATATATGGTATAAATAGACTAGCAAGCATAATCCAAAATGCACAAACAGCTGAAGATAAACTAACAACTGAAGATAAACTAGATGAATTGTTGTTGTTGTTATATGCCGTCGAGTCAGCCCCGACTCATAGCGACCCCTCCTTGGGTTTCCGAGGCAGTATCACTACGGAAGTAACTAGAGGAATAGG
>NW_006924425.1:2633-6257 GCF_000298275.1 Orycteropus afer afer
GACTCGACAGCACCTAACAACAACAGAAGGACAAATAATGTATTAGTTCATTATTGTAAAAAGCCAAGGAAAGGTTTATATATGGAAGGAAACTTTGTTGGTTACCAGGAGTGGGAGGAGAGGGGAAGGAACACTGCAAGATAGGTAGAGACAAGTATTTATTTGAGTGAAGGAAGGGCAATGTACCAAATGTGACTGATCAACACAGTGGCATTGAGGAAGAGGAAAACACAGAGAGGTACATGAAAGGTATAGACACAAAGATGAACCCTTTTGCATATACAGTACTGCATTGTCAGTGATGGCAAACATCGATCCAGGATGGATAGATGGGTAGACAGGCTGAATAATTAGGTATGCCCAGGAATGGGATAGTGTCCCCATGACCATGTATAGGGTTGGCAGACAATGTTTCTACAAGCTTATTTGTATGTGCTGCAAGAATGTCCAGGCATATAGTAGAGCTGACAAGGATGAGGTTATGGTGACTTCTTGGCCACAGCTAGCTGCCCAGAGGGAATGAGTAGTTGAACCTGTGGGCTCGAGACCATGATCATAAGGAACATCAAGCTCAATTGGCATAACACACTACACAAAAACATTGTTCTATGTCCTACTTTGGTGAGCAGTGACTGGGATCTTAAAGGCTTACAAGAGGCCATCTAGATGCATCAGGGTCTCAACTCATACAAAGCAAAGAAGAATGAAGAAAACCAAAGACACATGGAAACAATTAGTCCAAGGCGTTGATAGACCATGCAATCTTCAGCCTATATGACAATGATACCAGAAGAACTAGATGGTTCCCAGCTACCACTGCCAATCACTCAGAGGGAGGTCTGTGTAGGAGATCATGGACAGAATGGGAGAACAATGTGGAACAAAACTCAAAATCATAAAAAATAAAATAAATTTAAAAAAAAGAAACTAGGTTTCCTGGTTTCATAGAGCCTGGTTAGACCCCTAAGACTTTGATCCCTAGCTACCCTTCAGGTCTGGAATTGACTCATTCGTATGGCTTCCAGCCAAATAATAGATAGGCAGGCTGAAAATTTACATCAGGTAGATACACTACTTGGAGTGATCAATCATGGGAGAACAGAAGGACATGTATGCACAGGGAGATAGCTCGGGGGGGGTGAGGTGGGAGTGTATGGGAGAGAAAGACTCAGGGAAGAGGTAACTAAAGGGAGGAAGTAGGAAGACAACTGTTATATTGTGGGGAGGAAGTGGGAAGACAGCTGTTATATTGTGGGGAATTGCAGTCATATCATGAGACAAAATGTGGATGAACTGTTGTATGGAAAATTATTATTTTCTTTAAACTTTCACCCATATTGCAATAAAAATTTTAAAAAAAAAATAGGTGGAATTACTGTGGCTCACCATTGGTTGACCTGGAACTCTGACTATTGTCCCAGAAAGCCCCAAAAGCAATCTAAAAGGCCTTTTTCCAGATCTAAATTTAATAATTCCCACCAATGTTGTTAGCTGTTTAACGGGTTTTTTTAAAATATATTTTTTTCAATTATCTTATCCAGGTCTTTTTATTGTCCTCAGCGGGAAGGTTGGTCAAATAAACAGAATCCACCATTACCAGGAGCAGAAGTCCCTCCCAGTACTTCCAATATTGGAGATAATTAGACCAGAGCAACATTAAAACTGAAGTCTTTTCACTTCTAGCTCCAATTTCTTTTCAGTATTCCTCTTAGTCTTTCAAGCACATCAGTTTGTATCACTTAAACATTAAAAAACAATTCCTATATTTGTGGTATCTGATCTAACTGATCAGAAACATTTATTGACTCCGAGTTCACAAGAACCCTATTAATACATGGTTTTTAAGTGGATCCAAATTAGCTCTGCTTTCCCAGCTGCTGACACCTAACCTAAGGTCCCCCATCATGGTTTTGAGTACAATTTATAAATATAATGTAGACTATTTTTCTCCTCCACAGATTCACTCACCTCTCCCTCTAGTTGTAATTTTTCTTTTCATTTTCTTCCTCAGATTCTCAGAGAAATCAGAATGCTAGCGGGTGAGGTTTTGGTGTCCCTTGCTGCACATGACTTCAACTCTGTGATGTATGAAGTACAGAGTAACTTCAGGATCCTAGAGCTACCAAACGAATTTGTTGTGCTTGCCCTGGCTGAACTGGCAACCAGCTATGGTACAGAGCAAACACTCTCTACACTTTTCCTAGGAAACATCACTAATTATCTAAAACCTAAGTGGAACAAATTAAATGCAAAGAGGAGAGTATTCAAGAATAACTGATGGAGGGATTTGGTCAGCTATTTATGCATAGATGAGTCTGCTGATCAGACATTAATCCACACCATTCTGAGTACAGCCAGACTCTCCCACCTTCATCTTACCTTTCATCAGGTAGTGGACTTGCAGAATCACATTTTTCACAGCATATTCTGTGAACTACCCTTACTTGCCATAAGAGTTTCCTACCAATTGTTTCTTCATAACTTTATTTAACAAATATTTATTAAGCACCTATTACATGTGCTTGGCCCTGGAGATATGGACAAGTTCTGGTGGAAGAGATGAAACATTGGTAAAATAATAATCAAAATAAGCAATTGCCACTAAATAACAGGTATAGATGGCTATGCAGATTATGTTTTATTTGAAACCAACCCTGTCTTAATTTTCTAACTACAGCCTGGCATTAAGGTAGAGGATGGGCACAGAAGAGCTCTTACTCCACCAACAACAGCTTTTTGCTGATGTTAGCAGGAGTCAGGGTACCCTTAAGCATGGGAAGTAATGCCTTTGTCCTCTCACACCCTTACTGCAGTGTCCCAGAGCATTCCCTTCATGATGATGACCCTGCTCACCATGCAAACCATGCTCAGGCTGGCTGAGGATGAAAGGATGAAGGAAACTTTCTGTATTGGTGGGTATCCCTGCGGCTTCCCCTTCACTTCAGACCACAGTATAAATTGAGCAAAAGTCTTGTTTCTCTTTTCACTCCAATCTTATGCTTACTAATGATAATATTGGTATTGAGTGAGTGCCTACCACATGGAATGCTCTCTGAAAGGAATTTTCCCATCCTATCTTGACAGCAACTCTACAAAGTATATGTTATTAACCCATTTTACAGATGAGAAACTGAGGTCCATGGCAATTAAGTCTTATTCCCAAGGCGGTGACATGGTTGATAAGATGCAGAGGTGGTATTCAAAGCCAGATGTGTATAGCCACCCAGTCTACCCCCTTTCCACTGCCATATTAAGGCCTCCTCTTCTACTAGATTCTTCTTTAAATGGATTATACTTTCTATGTGATGATTATGAGAGTTGAACAGCTCTTAGCAATAGGGAAAATGTTTGCATCTGATTATAATGCATAGATGAGTCTGATGATCAGACATTAATCCACACTGTTCTGAGTATGGTCAGACTCTCTCCCACCTTCACCTTCCCTTTAATCTAGTCTATCTGATCTATTGTAATAATAATGAGGAGCTCTGGTAGTGTAGTGCCTAAGGCATTTAACTGCTAACCAGAGGGTTGGAGGTTCAAACCCACCAGCCACTCCTTGGAAGGAAGGTTGGACAATCTAAATCAGTAGTGATACCACCTCGGAAACCCAAGGAGGGGTCA
>NW_006924425.1:6810-8133 GCF_000298275.1 Orycteropus afer afer
TATTTTTATCTGACACATACAGAGAATTTACTATGTACCTGGGCACTTTACCAAGCACTATATCCTTCTCCAGGAATAGGTCCCTTCTGACAACATGACCAAAGTAAGTGAGATGAAGTCTGTCCATTCTTGCTTCTAAGGAGCATTCTGGATGCACTTCATCCAGGACACATTTGTTTGATCTTCTGGAAGTCCATGGCATTTTCAGTATTCTTTGGCAACACCACAATTCAAAGGCATCAACTCTTCTGTGATCGTCCTTATTCATTGCCAGCTTTCACAGGCATGTGAGGCAATTTAAAATATTGTGGCTTGGGTTAGTTGCACCTTAGTCTTCAAAGTGAAATCTTTGCTCTTCAGCACTTTTACAGAGGCATTTTGCAGAAAATTTTCCCGATGCAATACATTGTCTGATTTCTTGACTGCTGCTTCCATGGATGTTGATTGTGGACCCAAATAAAAAGAAATCTTTGCAACTTCAATCTTTTCTCCATTTATTACGATGCTCTTTATTGTTCCAGTAGTGGGGATTTTTTTTTTCTTCATGTTGAGGTATAAACCATACTGCAGACTGCAGTCTTTAATCTTCATCAGTAAGTGCTTCAAGTCATCTTCACTTTCAGCAAGCAAGGTTGTGTCATCTGCATCTCGCAGGTTGTTAATGACTCTTTCTACAATACTGATACCATGTTCTTCTTTATATATAGTCCAGGGATTATTTGCTCAGCAAACAGATTAAATAAGGATCGTGAAAGGATACAACTCTGACACACTCCCTTCCTGATTTTAAACCGTATGGTATCATACCCTTGTTCTGTTCAAACAACAGCCTCCTGATCTTTGTAAAGGTTCCTCATGAACACAAGTGTTCTGGAATTCCCATTCTTCTCAATGTTATCTACAATTTGTTATGATCCACACAGTCAAATCCTTTTGCATAGTCAATAAAACACAAGTAAACATTTTTCTGGTATTCTTTGCTTTCAGCCAAAGTATAGCTGACAACAGCAATGAGATCCCTCATTCCAAGTCCTCTTCTGAATTCAGCTTGCATTTCTGGAAGTTCACTTCAATATACTATTGAATTATAAAAATAGCATTATTTAATGCATGTGATGCCAATACATATGGATTAGTGGCCCCAGTGGTATTTTTGGAGGTCAAAGATTTATTTTTAATTTTATTGATGCAAAGCACACACTGAAAAGCATGCAAATGGGAAGTGTACAGATCGATGAGAGTTGATCAGTTCTGAGCAATAGGGAAAATGTTTGCATCTGATTATAATGCAAAGATGAGTCTGCTGATCAGACATTAATCCAC
>NW_006924425.1:10287-11215 GCF_000298275.1 Orycteropus afer afer
GGTGTCATGATTGGTAAAGTAGACAGTAAGTGAAAAAGAAGATTTTCAACTATATGGATTGACCCAGTGGCTGAAATAATGGGCTTAAGCATAGCAAAGATTGTGAGGATGCTGCAGGACTGGGCATGCTTCGTTCTGCTGCGCATAGGGTCACTGTGAGTCAGAAACCACTTGACAGCACCTAATAACATTCGCAGTATGTTCTAAAATAAATGCTTTAATAGTTTAAGTGTAGAAATGAGCTAGAGAAAGACATTAAGTGTTCAGACTTTTATAACATACAACATAGCAATAAAGATAAGGAAACTAAACAGGACACAAGTTAGTCTACTTGACACAAAAAATAAAGCAATTAAGAAAAATAGGAATGGAATTATAAATGTGAATGCACTTTGTAAAATGGAACATACGGCATTATGTTATTTTGAAGCAGTTAGACATACACCTAGATTTTGTTTGATTGTGATATTCATAGACATAGCAACTTACTTTGAACTCTTTTTCCTAACCAGTGATTCAACTCAAATATAAATTATGATTTATAGGAAATTAAATAGCTAAGATTCTATATATTTTATTTATTTTATCTTTCTAATATCTCTGCACGTTAGAATATTAGTTTTATGAAGGCAGGGTTTTGCCCTATTCAATCCCTGCTATATTCCCTGTATCTAGAACAGTGCATGGCAAATTATGTTGTTATTAGGTATCATCAGGGAGCAAACATGAAAGTTTCAATATATCTCCCCGTCTAAACAAAAAAGAAAAAAATCACTGCCTTCAAGTTGATTCCAACTCAGAGTGAGCCCTTTTGGGTTTCCAAGGCAGTAAATCTTTACAGGAGTAGATTGCCCCATCTTCCTTCCATGGAGCAGCTAGTGGGTTGGAACCACCAACCTCTGGTTAGTGGTCAAATGCGTCAGAGGCA
>NW_006924425.1:12530-13869 GCF_000298275.1 Orycteropus afer afer
TGGAGTCATCAATCAAGATTAAGAAAACAGAAGGAATAACTGATTTGGGCAAGTACAAAAAAGGTTTTAATTTTAGACATTTTGACTGGAATATGTATGGGACATCCAAATGGAGACATTATTCATAGGTTTAGGTATATTTGTGATTAGAGCTAAGAAGAAAACCAAAGTCTGGATACAGAGATTTGGACATCATTATATAACTGATAACTGAATAAATGATTTGGATAGAGATAATCAAGGAGAGTATGTAGAGTGGAGAAGTGCCAAAACAAACCCTTAGGGAGCATCAATATTTAAGGCAAAGGCAAAGGGAGAGGGACTCACGATAGAGAAGTGGGAATTTGTCACTAGGGATGTAGGAGAACTAAGAATATTCAAAACTAAGAAAGAGAAATTTTGAAGCACAGAGGGACCCACGAAGTGAATTGTTACAGTGACCAAGTAAGAAAAGCCCTGAAAAGTATCCGTTGTATCCATTGGTACACACCTAGCTGAGACACCCAAACCAAACCAACCCACTGCCATTGAGTAGATTCTAAATTATAGCAAACTGATAGAACAGAGTAGAACTGGTCCATAGGATGCCCAAGGCTGTAATTCTTTATGGAAGCAGACTGCCTCATATTTCTCCTGTGGAGAGGCTAACACAGCCCTGCGTAAAATAATTGGTTGTTATTAGCCATGGGAGTCCTTGGTATCACAAAGGTTAACCTCTGAACTACTAACAAAAACATTGGTGATTCAACCCCACCCAGAGACACTCTGGAATTAAGGCCTAGTGATCTGCTTCCTAAAGGTCGAGCCTTAAAATCCTCTTGAATGCAGTTCTACTCTGCACATTTGGGGTTGCTATGGGTCACCATGGACAACATTATTAGTCACTCAGTTTTGAGATTGTATGTTGTACAACTGATACAAATAGCTCACCATGAAATAGTAGACTGAAAAAGCAGAATATAGAACTACATGTTAAAGAATGGTGTCAATAAAAATACATCAAAAATCCCAAGCAAGGATTATCTATGGGTACTATTTTTATTCTTCATCATAATTCTGGAGTTTTCTAAATGTTTTTAATCATTGTATGTTACTTTTATATTTTGCGTTCTAAGAATTATTCATTTTCAATGTCAATGAAAGCCAGATTATAATGGATTGAGGAATGATTAGTGGTGAGAACTGAAGATAGCAAATGCAGACAACTCCTTCAAAAAGCTTTCCTCTGAGAGAAAGGAAAGAGAAACAAATTAGGTGAGAAGAGTAGTGAGGGTCAAGAGGAAATAATTTTGTTTAACTTCAGGAAAATTTTAAATTTATTAATAAATTGAAAGAGATT
>NW_006924426.1:0-644 GCF_000298275.1 Orycteropus afer afer
AGAGAGCAGGAGTGGCAATATTAATTTCTGATCAAATTGACTTTAAGACAAAAACCACCATATGAGACAAGGAAGGGCATTATATAATGATTAAATGATCAACTGAACATGAAGATATAACCATAATAAATATCTATGAACCCAAACAGTCCCAAAATACATAAATCAGACTTTAAAAGAGTTGAAAAGGCTAATAGATGACTCCACAGTCATAGTGGGAGATTTTAATACACCACTTTCTTTGAAAGATAGAACAACTGGAAAGAAACTCAACAAAGATGAAGAAGAGCTAAGCAATACACTCCACCACTGTGGGCTTATAGACATCTACAGAGCACTTCACCCAACAGCAGCACAATATACATTCTTCTCCAGTGCACATGGAACTTTTCCATGAGAGACCATATGTTAGGCCACAAAGCAAGCCTTCATAAATTTAAAAACATTGAGATACTGCAAAGCATCTTCTCAGATCATAATACTATCAAATTAGAAGTCAACAATAGGAAGATCAACAGAAAAAGAGTAAACACATGGATACTGAACAGTACCCTCCTTGAGAAAGACTGGGTAAGAGAAGAAATAAAAATTGAAATTCAAAAATTCCTTGAATCAAACGAGAATGAAAACACAGCATACCAAAA
>NW_006924426.1:2499-3090 GCF_000298275.1 Orycteropus afer afer
CCAGAAATAGATCCATCGACCTATGGTCAGCTGATCTTTGACAAAGGGCTAAAACGCATTAAATGAGGAAGAGAATGTTTAATAAATGGTGCTGGCAGAACTGGAGATCCATTTGCAGAAAAATGAAACAAGATCTGTACCTCACACCATACACAAAAATGGACTCCAGATGGATCAAAGACTTATTAAATGTGAAACCCAAAACTATAGAGTCCCTCAAGGAAAAACTAGGGGCAAATTTAGGGGCTCTAATATATGGCATAAATAGACTATCAAGCATAACTCAAAATGCACAAACAGCAGAAGAAAAACAGATGATTAAGACCTTCTAAAAATTAATTTTTTATGTGCTTTCAAAGACTTCTCCAAAAGAATCAAAAGAGAACCTACAGATTGGGAAAAATATTTGGTAATGACATATCTGACAAAGGATTTATCTCTAGAATTTATAGAAAACTCCAACACCTCAATAACAAAAAGACAAACAATCCAACATAAAAATGGGCAGAAGCCATGAATAGACACTTCACCAAGGAGGATATTCAAGAGGCCAACAAACATATGAAGAAATGCTCATGATCATTAGCTATT
>NW_006924426.1:3598-4267 GCF_000298275.1 Orycteropus afer afer
TGTGCATCCCTGAGTTGTCCCTGGGGCTGACTGCTCCTCACTCCGGGTTCCTGGCTTTTATCCCCTTTCTCCTGCTCTTCTGGCCTGCTACTCTGGGCGGGCCTGAGTTGCCTTCCCTCACCTAACCCTTCAGCTGATTGCTCTTATCTCTGGCTTCCTGGCTTTTAATTCCCTTTTTCCTGCTCTTCCTGCTTGCTACTTTGGGCGTCCCTGAGTTGTCTCTCCTCACCTGTAACCCTGGGGCCTCCAACGAGATGGATTGACACGGTGGTTGCGATGATGGGCTCAAGTATAGCAGGGATTATGGGGCTGGCGCGGGATCGGGCAGTGTTTCGTTCTGCTGTGCATAGGGTCACTATGAATTGGAAATGACTCGACGGCACTTAACAACAACAACAACAAATTCCATTACTAGGTATATATCCTAAAGATGTGAAAGCCATGACAAGAACAGACATATGCACACCATGTTCATTGTGGCACTATTTAAAATAGCCAAAAGATGGAAACAACCTAGGTTTCCATCAACTGAGGAATGGATATCCAAACTATGGTACATACACACAAGGGAATGCTATGCAAGCCTAAAGAATAATGTAGAATCTGCAAAACACCACATAACGTGGATGAACTTGGAGGACATTATGCTGAGTGAAATAAGTCAATCAC
>NW_006924426.1:4932-14111 GCF_000298275.1 Orycteropus afer afer
AAACAATTAGTCCTAGCGACTGGTACACCATCCGATCTGCAGCCTATATGACTTTGAGTCCAGAAGAACTAGATGGTGCCCGGCTACTACTGTCAACCACTTGGAAGAGGATCTATGTAGGAGATCTTGGATAGACAGGGAGAACAATGTGGAACAAAACTCAAAATCATTTGGAAAAAAAAAATGGGGGACCAGGTATGCTGGCCCGATAGTGCCTGGTGGAACCACTGAGACTGTGGCTCCTAGCTGCCCTTCAAGTCTGGAATTGAACACATGCCTGTGGCTTCCAGCCAAACAATAGACAGGCATATCAGTTGAGCTTTTACCTGAGGTAGATACACTCCTTGGAGAGAACAAGCATGGAAGAAAGAAGGGTTGCTTATGCACAGGGCGACAGCTCAGGGGGCAGGAGTGCATGGAAGGATGGACACGGGGAAGAGGTAACTATTGGGAGGAAGTAGGAGGGGAGATGTTGCATTGTGGTAATGTGGTCAATGTCATGAGACAAAGTGTATGTGAACTGCTGTATGGAAAGTGTATTTGCTCTGTAAATTTTCACCCAAATCACAATAAAAAGAAAAAAATATATAGGAAGGGAGTGTATTAAGAACAAGTGAATTAGTACATTCTATTTATTTAGAGAGAGCTTTGGTGGCATAGTGCCTAAGGAACTTCATTGCTAACCAGAAGCCTGGTGGTTCAAACCCACCAGCCACTCCTTGGAAGCAAGGTTGGGCAATGTACTTCTGTAGTGATACTGCCTTGGAAACCCAAGGAGGGGTCTCTATGAGTCAAGTCTGACTCGATGGCGCATAACAACAACAACAGCAGTGGTAAATAGTAATAATAATAAAATGTATACTATCAAAAAAAAAAAAAAGAATAGTGTTATCTGTAGGTTTTTCATAAGTACACTATATTAGGTTAAGAAGTCAAAGAAGTTTCCTTTTCCTAGCTTGCTGAGAAACTTCAATCATAAATGGATGTTTTACTGTTTTTAAAATGATTGCTGTGCATCAATTAATATTATGTGGTTTTTACTTTTCAAACTGTTAATATGTTACCACATTGCTTTATTTATGAATATTGAACCAACTGTGCATTTCCAGGATGAAAGTAATTCGGTGATAGAATGTTGGGTTTTTTTTAATATACTGCTGGATTGAATTTGCTAGCACAGTGAAACACGTGAGAGCCTGTCCTTGATGGGACTACCTTATCCTGGTCTCAAAAGTTTTCCATTTTTGACAGGATTCAGTCTTACCAGTTTTCTACTGAATGTTTTAATAGAAAAAATTTGAATTTTCCTTTTTTGAGAGGTTTCCACCTTACACAGGTTCTGGCTATCACAGATTTTACAGTGTTTTGTTGAGGACTTTATTTTTTTAATTGTGACTCAGGTACAAATTTACAAAGGAGATTAGTTTTATACTCAACAGTTCATACACATTTTGTTTCATGGCATCGATTACAATCCCAACAATGAACAATTCTCTTCCATCTTCTTCTAGCGAATATCCCTTCATGTGTCCTGGTAGCATAGTGCCTAAGGCACTTGACTGCTAACCAGAAGGCTGGCTGTTCACACCCACCACCCACTCCTCGGAATGAAGGTTGGGCAATCTACTTCTGTAATGATACTGCCTCAGAAACCCAAGGAGGGGTCGCTATGAGTCAGGGCCGATGATGGCACATAACAACAATAACAACAGCTTTCCCCCTATGCAAATGCTGCCCTTTGATCTCTCATGGTTGATTGTTCTAACAGGTGCATTTCCCTGGGGTAGGTATTTCAATTGCAGGATTTTCTTTTGTTTGGCTGACAGATAATCCACAGAAGTCAGTCCAATTCCAGGTCTAAACGATAATCTTGGCCCATAGTCTTGGGGGTTTGACTAGTCTCCATCTGACCAATAATTCTGGTCATTTTTGTGTGTTTGAATTTTGTTCTACATTCTTCCTCCCACTCTATCCAGGATCTCCAATGTTGATCCCTTTCCAAGTGGTTGGCATTGGTAGCTGGGCACCATCTAGTTCTTCTGGTCTCAAGATCCTGAAGGTTTAGGTTCCTGTGGTCCATTTACTTCCTTGGACTAATTGTTTCCATATGTCTGGCTTTGTTGTTGTTGTTGTTGTTTTCATTCTTCTTTGTTCCAAATGAAGAGAGTCCAATGTTGCATCTTAGATGGCTGCTCGAAAGCTTTGCTACTCACCAAAGTTGGATGTAGAATGTTATTGCCATTTGAGCTTGATGCCTCCTGACACCATGGTCCAGAGCCTTCAGGCATAGCAACTCACTCCCTCAAGGTGCTTGGTTGTGGCTAAGAAGTTACTCAAACCTTGTCCCTTTTTATTTCTATATTGTATATCAGTATTTGTGTAGCACAAATACACATGTAGATATACCATTCCTGTTCACCTACCCACACCTGATCTTGCTTGACTGCCTATGTATCCACCTGCAGACTAGTATTTGTTGTTACTGATAATACAGTATTGTGTATATAATAGTATTTGCCTCTTTTGTTTAAATATTTTGTGCACTGTTCTGTTTCCTCCTTTTCCCTACTGCTATTGTACTGGTCACACACTTTTGTTATATTGCCTATCCTTTCACCCAAATCAACATGACTCTTAACTAGTCAGGAATTCTCCTTCCCTTCCCTAGTAACCAACAAACTAAATTTCCTTCCCTGTGTAAACCTTTCCTAGACTTTTTATAATAACGGACTCATATAATATTTGTCCTTCTGCGATTGACTTATCTCACTCCAAGTTCACCCATGTTATGAGATGATTTATGGATTCTTCATTATTCTTTAATGTTGCATGGCATTCCATTGTGTGTATGTACCATAGTTTGGTTATCCAGTCATCTGTTGATGGGCACTTCGGTTGTTTCCATCTCTTTGCTATAGTGAATAGTGCTGTGGTGAACATAGATGTGCATATATCTACTCGTGACCTGGCTCTCAACTCTTTAGGATTTATTGCTAGTAGTAGAATACCTAGATCAAATGTTATTTCTATTTCTAACATTTTAAGGAGCCATACTAATTTCTATAGTGATTGTACCATTTTACAGTCCCACCAGCAGTGTATCAGAGTTCCAATCTCTCCACACCCTTGTCAGCATTTGTTATTTTCTGTCTTGTTGAACTTCACTATTATTGCTTGGATGAGATAAGATCTCATTGGTTTGATTCGCATCTTTCAAATGGCTAATGGTTGTGAGCATTTCCTCATGTATTTGTTGCCTAAATATCTTCTTTAGTGAAGGGTCTGCTCATGTCCTTTGCCCATTTGTGAATTGGACTGTTTGTCTTTTTGATGTTGAGGTATTAAAGTTTTTATAAATTTTGGAGATAATCCCATGTCAGATATGTCATAGCCAAATATTTTTTCACAATCTGTAGGTTCTCTTTTTAATCTTTTGGAGAAGCCTTTCAATACACATAAGAACTTGATTTTTAAAAGGTCCCACTTATCTAGCTTCTCTTGTGGTGTTTGTACATTTTGGGTTGTGCTTGATAGTCTATTTGTACCATAAATTAGGGTCCCTAAGTTTGCCCCAATTTTATCTTTGATGAACTTTATAGTTTTGGGTTTTACATTTAGGTCTCTGATCCATCTTGTGGAAGGAAGATTGGGCAATCTACTTCCAAAGAGGTACAACCTCGGAAACCCAAGGAGGGGTCACTATGAGTCAGAGTCAACTTAGCAGCAGTGAGTTGTTTTGAGCTTTGATCCATCTTGAGTTAGTTTTTGTGTATGATGTGAGATATGGATCTTGTTTCATTTTTCTGCAAGTGTATATCCAGTTTTGCTAGCACCATTTATTAAAGAGGCTGTCTCATCCCCATTTAATGGATTTTGGACCTTTGTCAAAAAGCAGCTGTCCATAGAGGCATGGATCTATTTCTGGATTCTCAATCCTGTTCCACTGGTCTATTTGTCTGTCATTGTACCAATATCACACTGTTTTGACTACCATGGCTGTACAGCAGGTTTTGACATCTGGGAGTGTGAGATCTCCTTTGATCTTCTTCTTCAGTAGTGCTTTGCTTATCTGAGGTCTCTCTTTTCCATATAAAGTTAGTGATTGATTTTTTCCATGTCATTAAAGAGTGTTGATGGAATTTGGATTGGGATAGCATTGAATTTATAAATTGCTTTGTGTGGTATTGATGTTTTCACAATATTCAGTCTTCCTATTCATGAGCATGGTATGTTCTTCCATTTATGTAGGTCTCTTGTAGTTTCTTGTGGTAGTGTTTTGTGGTTTTCTTTGTATAGGATTTTTGTGTCTCTGGTAAGATTTATTCCTAAATATTTTATGTTTTTGATAGCTATTGTAAATGGTATTGTTTTCCTTATTTCCTTTTCACAATCTCTTTGTTGATATAGAGGAATCCAACTGATTTTTGCATGTTGATCTTGTATCTGGCCACTTTGATGAACCTCTCAACTAGTTCCAGTAGTTTCCTTGCTGAGTCTCTCAGATTTTCTATATATAGAATCATGTCATTTGCAAATATAGTTTTTTTTTTTTTCTTTACCAATTTGGATGCCTTTTATTTCTCTTTTTGCCTTATTGCCCTGTCTAGGAATTCCAATACAATGTTAAATAGAAGTGGTGAGAGGTGGCATCCTTGTCTGGTTCCTGTTCACAAAGGGAATGCTTTGAATCTCTCTCCATTCAAAATAATGTTGACTCTTGGCTTTGCATAATGCATTTTACTGAGAATGTTGTTGTTGTTGTTGTTATGTGCCATGGAGTCGGACCTGACTCATAGCAACCCCTCCTTGGGTTTCCGAGGCAGTATCACTAGAGAAGTAGATTGCCCCATCCTTCTGAGGAGTGGCTGGTGGATTTGAACCACCAGTCTTCTGGTTAGCAGTCAAGTGCCTTATGCACTACACTACCAGAGCTCCCTTTGTTGAGAAAGTTCCTGTCTATTCCTATTTTTTCTGAGAGTTTTTTTTTTCCCCCAATCAGGAATGGATGTTGAATTTTATCAAATGCCTTTTTTGCATTGATTGATAAGATCATGTGGCTATTTACTTATATGATGGAATACATTGATTGTTTTTCTGATGTTGAACCATCCTTGCATACCTAGTATAAATCCCACTTAACTCACTGCCGTCGAGTTGAATCCAACTCATAGTGACCCCTCCTTGGGTTTCTTAGGCAGTATCACTATGGAAGTAGATTGCTCAATATTCCTTCTGAGGAGTGCCTGTAGGTTTGAACCATCATCCTTCTGGTTAGCAGTCAAGTGCCTTAGGCACTATGCCACCAGAGCTCCCACTCTTTCTTTTCCTTTGTTTATCAGTGGTTTGCCAATTTTGTTAATATTTTCAAAGAACCACCTTCTAGTTCCCCCCCCCCCCGCTTCATTTGTTTCTGCTCTGATCTTTATTATTTCCTTTCTTCTGGAGAATGTAGGTTTCCTTTGTTGTTCTTTTTCTATTTGTTGGAGCTGTTGGGTTAAGGTGCTGATTTTGATTTTTTTTTTTAATTTGTGTATTTATTTCTATAAACTGTCCTCTGAGTACTGCTTTTACTGTGCCCCAAAGGTTTTGGTATGTTGTGTTTTCACTCTCATTTGTTTCTAAGAATTTTATTTTATTTTACACTTATTTGTTCTGTTTCCCTGTAGTTCATGTACAATGTATATTCAGTTTCCATGTATTTAATTTTTTTTCCCCTATAATCTCCCTGTTATTGATTTTTAATTTTATAGCACTGTGATCTGGTAAGATGTTTCTAAATTTATTGAGACTTGTTTTGTGGCCTAACATATGGTCTATTCTGGAGAATGATCCACGTGCACTGGAAAAATAAAGTGTATTGTGTTTTTGTTTGGTGAAGTTTTGTATATATCTATGAAGTTGAGTTGATTGATTATTTTATTGAGATCTTCTGTATCTCGGTTGACTTTTTTTTTCCTAGTTGTTTCATCCTTCATCAAAAGTAGTGTGTTAAAGTATCCTATTATTATTGCAGAATTGTCAATTTCTCCTTTCAATTTAGTTAATGTCTGCTTTAGTATCTTGGAGCTTTTTTTATTGGGTTCATAGCTATTTATCAAGGGTCAATGGACCCTTTCAAAATCATATCCCTTATTCTGGTTTTCATCTTTAAGTCGATATTATCAGAAATTGATATAGACACTGCTGCTATTGTTTGGTTACCATTAGTTTGATATATTTTTTTTCCATCCCTTTTTATTTTAGCTTTGCGTCTAAGGTGGTTCTCTCGTAGACAGCATATTGATGGATCTTCTTTTCTTACCCAATTTTCTCTTGATTGGTGCATTCAGCTTTACTAGAGGTTTGTCAATTTTATTGATTTTTTTGAAAGCAGGTATTTGTCTATTGTCTCGGAAACATTTTGAAGTTGTTGTCATTATTTGTTGGTTATGTACTGATCTGTTTCACCCTGGTTTTATGTCTTGCTTTTGTTCAATATATCCTGAAGTGTGGGGTGAGTGTGCTTCTTTGATTGTTAGCTTGGTTATACTAGGTCACTCCCCAGGTTTCTCTGGGTTGGTGGAATAACTCAGGGGAATGTGGGTGCAGATCTCTGTTTGTCTTGAGAAGGAGCTGTAGTTGAGATGAGCAGTTGTTGTCCGTCATCTGTCATTGATCTCATGGTGCAGGAGCTGTTGGTATTACTTGTCTTGAAATCCTCCTGATCTGTCTATCCTGCGTCTTTAATGCTGTGTGAATTCTGTGTAGTTGGTTTTTTGTTTTGTTTTGTTTTCCTTCTCCTTGTCTTCCCTTGTGTATGTAATGGCTTGTCTTCAGCTGGTCCAGCTACCCCCATCCCAGTCACTGACCTCACTCTCATTCCTGCCTGTACTCAGTCTGATACTTTATCTTCTCATTGTGTTGTTATGTGCCGTCGATTCAGCCCCGACTCATAGTGACCCCTCCTTGGGTTTCTGAGGCAGTATCACTACGGAAGTAGATTGCCCTATCTTCCTTCCAAGGAGTGACTCAGAATTCCAGGATCATTATTTCTATCTGTTACACTGAGTTTTTCTTTTGTAGAGGGGTTGGTCAGGGTGTGTTAGCAAGATGTCATGTTGTCTCTGCCACTTGTTGAGGATTTTTGCATCTATGGTCTTGAGATATTAGTTTGTAATTCCACCTCCCCTTGCCCGTATTTTCTTTTTCTGCTTTTGGTATCAGTAATGCTGATATAATGCCTTAAAAAAGACTTGGGAAGTATTCTCTTCTCTTCTTCATTTTGAAAGAAATTCCAGAATTGTGTTATTTGTTTTTAATGTTTAGATAAATTCCCAAGTTAAACCATCTGGGCCTGGAGATTTCTGTTTTGGAATATTTTTAACTAAGAATTCGATGTATTTAATAGTCTTGTGTTATCTATTTCATCTTGGGTGACTTTTAGCAGTTTGTGGTTCCCAAGGAAATGGTCAATTTCATTTAAATTGTCAAATTTATGTGTAAAGACTTGTCTGCAGCATTGCCCTATTATCCTTTCAGTGTCTACAGAAACTATAGTGATAATCCCATTTTCAATCTTGGTAATTTGTACCTTTCTCTTTTTTATTAGCTTTACTAGAGGTTTATCAAGTTTATTGATTTTTTTAATTTTTGTAGATATAGACAAAGCAATTCTAAAATATATACAGAAGGATGGAAACATTAGAAGACATTAGAGTAGCTATTGCAATTTTGAAAAAGAAGAATAAAGTTGGAAGAATCATACTACATGATATTAAGATTTACTATAAAGTGTCAGTGAAAAAGAGGAAGACTGTCCATGATATGGACTGACACAGTGGCTGCAACAATGGGATTAAACACTGCAATGATCATGAAGATGGCACAGGATTGGTCAGTGTTTCGTTCTGTTGTACACAGGTTTGTTATGAGTTGGAACTGTCTCAATGGCACCTAACAACAACATAATGCTAAATGATCACGACACTGTGGCACTTGCAGAAAGCTAGACATACAGCTCAATCTAACAGAATGGAGACTAAAAAACAGATATGGCCAGTTGATTTTTGACAAAAGTGCAAAAGAAATTCAAGCACCCCATAGGGTTTTCACTGGCTGATTTTCAGAAGTAGGTTGCTAGGCCTTTCTTTCTAGCCCATCTTAGTCTGGAAGCTCCACTGAAACCTGCCCACCATCATAATAACACAAAACTCTCCACTGACAGAGTGTGGTGGCTGCGTGTGAAGTTTACTGGACAGGAAATGAACCTGAGTCTCCAGCATGGAATGCAAGATTTTTACCATTAAACCACAAATGTCCAAATGAGAGGTAATTTCTATTTAATCTAAAACATTTCTTTACATTTTTGGTAGTGTATGTCTGCTGGCAGGAGCTCTGGTAGCATAGTGCCTAAGGCACTTGACGGCTAACCAGAAGGCTGGTGGTTCAAACCCACCAGCCACTCCTCAGAAGGAAGATTGGGCAATCTACTTCCATAGTGATATCGCCTTGGAAACCCAAGGAGGGGTCGCTATGAGTTGGGTCTGACTCCACGGCACACAACAGCAATAACAACAACAACAACGTATTCTGGCAGTGAATTCTCTCAGCTTTTGATCTGCAAATGTCTTTGTCTTCACTTTCTCCTTTAAGTTCTGCCCACCTTGTTTGATATTCATATAGCCATTCTAGTTTTATTTTGAACAGTGTTTACATGGTCTTTTTCATCCTTTTACTCTTAAGCTGCCTATATCATTATAGTTGAAGTCGGTTTCTTGCTGTCAAATCAATTTGACTCATAGAGACCCCTCCTTGGGTTTCCAAGGTGGTATCTCTATGGAAGCAGATTGCTCAATCATCCCTCTGAGGTTCAAACCCACCAGCCTCTGGTTAGCAGCCAAATGCATTAGGCACTACGCCACCAGAGCTCCCGTAGATAACATATTTACACAAAAACCCGAACCTACTGTCATCAAGGCAATTCTGACTCACAGCAACATAGTTAGTTCATTCAATTTTTGACCCATCCTGACAGAATTTCTGTTTTCTAACTGGAGTCATTTAAGCAATTATTTTAGAGTCTGTCTACTCTAATTCTGATTCTCTTGTTGTTGTTGTTGTTAAGTGCCGTCGAGTCGTTTCCGACTCATAGCGACCCCATGCACAGCAGAACGAAACACTTCCCGATCCCGCACCAGCCC
>NW_006924427.1:0-5167 GCF_000298275.1 Orycteropus afer afer
AAAAGTATCAAATATCCGATGACCCAGAGCATCACTTGTCACAAGTACTTGATCTATTGGTGGTGCTATTTCACGTATTAATTTTGCCACCTCACGCCACGGATTAGTAGGGCCCTCTTTACTAGCAGACATAGAGTTGCTAGTGTCATCAAAATTAATCAAACTGGAGAACCAATCTAGGATGCCCATCCTTATGATTTTGTCTCTCTAGAACCACTTCTGGTACCAAATATGTTAGACTGGGTTCTCTAGAGAAACAAAAACCAGCAAAGCTTCTCTATATATGTATGTATGTGTGTGTGTATATATATATATATGTAAAGAGAGCGAAAAATTTATCTTAGGAAAATGCCTCACAAACATATAGAAGCTGGCAAGTCCAAAGTCCCTGGAAGAAACGTCAGGCTGGAGGCTTTTCCCCTCAGGGGCCAAGAAGCTCAAGGCTGGCAGGCAGTATACTGGCTGTTGACTCCAACGAATGATGAATCCAAGATCTCCAGGTTGAATGGTGGACTGCTCACTGATGGACAATTGCAGGGCAGCACACCAGAATCCCAATTCACAGAAGAATGTCTCTTTTCCCAGGATGTCCCAGGATATCCTGGAAGCAGGCCACACCCCTAGGGAAACTCCCCTTGAACAGATTGGCCACTCAGAACACAGTCATCTGATCCCATCATGGAAACAACCACACAGAACTGGGGTCCAGCCAAGTTGACACACAGCTCCAACTATCACCACAGAATGTGGAAATCATCAAACAATATCATCAATATCACACATAAGTAAAATCTTGCTGAAGATACTTCAAAAATGGTTGCAGCAATATATTGACAGGGAACTTTGAGAAATGCAAGCTTGATTCAGAAGAGGACGTGAAATGAGAGGTGTCATTACTGATGTCAGATGGATCTTGGCTGAAAGTAAATAATACCAGAAAGATGTTTACTTGTGTTTTATTGACTATGGAACAACATTTGATTTTGTGGATTATAAAAAATTATGCATAACATTGAGAAGGATGGGAATTCCAGAAGACTTAATTGTGCTCATTGAGGAACCTGTACATAGACCAGGAGGTTGTCATTAGAACACAGCAAGGGGATATTGCATGGTTTAAACTCAAGAAGGTAGTGAGTGTGTCAGGGTTGTATCCTTTCACCATACTTATTCAATCTGTATGCTGAGCAAATAATCCAAGAAACTGGACTATGTGAAGAAGAACATGGCATCAGGATTGGAAGAAGACTCATAAACATCATGCAGTACACAGATGACACAACCTTGCTTCATGAAAGTGAAGATGACTTGAAGCATTTACTGATGAAGATTAAAGACTACAGTCTGTTGTATGGATTATACCTCAATATAGAGAAAATGAAAATCTGTACAACTGGACTGATAAGCAGTATTATAATAAATGGAAACAAGATTGAAGTTGCTGAAGATTTCATGTTACTTGGTTCCTCAATCAACACTAAAGCAGCAGCTGAGAAATCAGACAACTTAGTGCACTGGGCAAATCTGCTGCAAAAGATCTCTTTAAAGTGCTGAAGAGAAAAGATGTCTCTTTGCAAACTAAGGTGCATCTAACCCAAGCCATGGGGTTTTCAATTGTCCCATATGCATGTGAAATCTGGACAACGAATAAGGAAGACCGAAGAAGACTTGATGCTTTTGAGTTGTGGTGTTGGTGAAGAATACTGAAAGCATGACAGACCATCAGAAGGACTAACAACAGATCTCTTCTGGAAGAAGTGCAGCTGGAATGCTTCTTGGAAGTGAGAATGGCCAGACTTCGTTTTACCTACTTTGGTCATGTTGTCAAAAGAGACCATTCCCGGGAGAAGGATATAATGCTTGGTAAAGTGGAGGGTCCATGAAAAAGGGAAGGCCCTCAATGAGATGTATTGACAGAGTGGCTGCAACAATGGGCTCAGGTATAGCAAGGACTGTGAGTCTGGTGCAGGACTGGACAATGTTTTGTTCTGTCGTACACAGGGTAACTATGAGTCAGAGCCCACTCAACAGCCCCTAACAACAACAACAACAAATTGTGAGAGAATAAATTTCTGTTTATTAAAGTCATCCATTTAATCAGTTGAAGCAGCACTAGATAAGTAAGATAGAATTGGTACTGGAGTAGATACTGCTCTGACAGATGTTTAAAATGTGGACATAGTTTTGGAACTGGATAATGAGTAGAGGCTGGAAGAGTTTTAAGGTGACTAATAGTAAAATTCTAGATTGCCGTGGCAATACTGTTAGTGGAATTTTGGACATCAAAGGCAATTCTGGTGAGGCTCAAAAAGCAGTGAGGAGAATTGTAGTACCAGATATGGCATCAACGGCGAGAAGCAGACAGCAGAGAAACAGCAGCAGCAGAACTAGGAGACTTGCCCTAGACAGTGCAGGAGCCGATCCATAGAGTGAGAGAGCTGAGCGCCTTTAGGCAGGAGGCTTATTGGCAGAGTAGAGTGCTTTGGGCACTTACTGGTAAAACTAAAGTGCTTTATAACACTTGCTCAAGCAGGGTAGGGGCTGCACTGGCCCCTTCACAGGAGTACGGAATCAGGAAGCAGAAGCTGAAGAGACAAGAGAACGGGAAGCAAAGATGCCTCAGTCTCAAAGGATGAAGTCATGAATTCTGGAATTCCAAAGTGTGGAGCCATAATTTCTGGTATTTCTAAGGATGGGGCCACAGCTTCCTAGGTTTGAAAGAGTCAGATCTTCACCAGCTCAGATTGGGGTGGGAGCTGCAGTTCACGAATGCTAATTCACAAGGGGGATGGAGATGGATTTGCTGCCCAAAGCTGACTGGGAGGTGCTGCCACACACAAGGGGCAGAAAACTGGGGCATGCTGGGGCCAGGGGTTAATGTCACCACTCAGGTGGACTGAGTGAATGGAGCTTTCCAAAGCCAAGGGAGCGGAGTTGCTGTCACAGTAGGTCTGAAAGGCAGAGCTGAAGCCCGGGGCCAAGAATTCACCTAGAATCCAGAGAACATAACCACTAACCAGAGTGTGGAAGGCAGGGCCATTGCCTTGATTGTCTCAGAGAAGAGGATTATTTTCAAGCCTTGAGAGCTAATGTAAGTTTTTCTGTTGTGGTTTTAACTTTCTTGGTGTCCATTATCCCTTCTTTCCCTCCTATTTCTTCCATCTTTAATGGAAATGTCTAGTTGGTGCCTGTTAAACCATTGTACTTTGGAAGCAGATAACTTGTAACCTAGATTCACAGATGAAGAAGAATTTTGCCCTAGGATGAAATTTGAACTTGGAGTTGATTATATGTGACAAAGACGTGAATTTTGAGGGCCCAAAGGGTGGAATGTTACAGATTGAATTGTGTCCCCCCCCAAATATAAGTCAATTTTGCCTAGGCCAGGAGTTTCAATATAATGTAATTATTCTCTATTTTGTGATCTGATGTAATTATCCTATGTGTTGTAAATCATGGCCTCTATGATGTCAATGTGGCAGGATTAGGGTCAGTTATGTCAATGAGGCAGGACACATCAGCAAGATTAGACTGTATCTTGAGTTAATCTATTTTGAGGTATAAAAAAGATTGAGTAAGCACAGTACATCGGCTTCTCCAGTTCTCATGGATCATTCTCCAGAATAGATCATATTCTAGGCCACAAAGAAGTAAATTAAAAGAATATCAAAATTATACAAAGCATCTTCTCAGATCATAATGCTATAAAACTAGAAATCAGTAACAGTAAGGACAAGGTGGAGAAAAATACATGGAAACTCAATAGCAGCTTACTTAAAAACTATTAAACAATAGAAGAAATTAAAAATGAAATTAAAACATTCTCAGAATCAAATGAGAGTGAAAACACAACATATCAAAACTTTTGGGACACAGTGAAAGCATTGCTGAGAGAAATATTTATAGCAACAAATGCACACATCAAGAAGGAAGACAGGGCCAAAATCCATAGCTTAAGCATACAAGTCAAACAATAGAAAAGGAGGAGAAAAAGAAGCCCATGGTCACCAGAAGAAAGGAAATAATAAAGATCAGAACAGAAATAAATAAAATAGAAAACAGAAAAACAATAGAAAAAAATCAACAAGACTAGAAGTTGGTTTTTTGAGAAGATAAAGAAAATTAACAAACCACTAGCCAAACTGGCAAAAGAAAATATTAGAAGAAAATAAAAAATGAGATGGAGGACATTACAACAGAATCAAGTGAGACAAAAAGGATCATCATGACAGAATATTATGAAAAATTGTCCTCTAACAATACAACAGAATCAAGTGAGACAAAAAGGATCATCATGACAGAATATTATGAAAAATTGTCCTCTAACAAATTTGAAAACCTAGAAAATATGGACAAATTTCTACAAAGTTACCATTCCTCAAACTAACAGAAGGAGCTCTGGTAGCATAGTGCCTAAGGCACTTGACTGCTAACCAGAAGGCTGGCGGTTCAAACCCCCCAGCCACTCCTCGGAAGGAAGGTTGGGCAATCTACTTCCATAGTGATACCACCTCAGAAACCAAAGGAGGGGTTGCTATGAGTCGGATCCTACTCGACAGCAGTGCATTTGGTTTGGTTTTTTTATGGTCATCAAAAGACTTTACTGAAAAAGTGAAAAGAGAACCTACAGACTGGGAAAAATCAGTTGGCAACAATATATCTGACAAGGGTCTAATCTTTAAAATATATACACATCTCAACAACAAAAGGACAATCTAATAAAAAAAAAAAGTAGGCAAAGGACATAAACAGATGGTTCATCAAAGACATATAGGCAGCTAACAAACACATGAAAAGATAGATACTCACAGTCATTTTGAGTATACTCATACTCACAGTACAATGAGATACCATCTCACCCCTGCAAAAATGGCCCTAATCCAAATAATAATAGCCTAGAAAAATACTGATGAGGTTGTAGAGAGACTGAACTCTTAATACACTGCTGGTGGGATTGTGAAATATTATAATCACTATTGAAAATGGTATGGCACTTCCTTAAGCAGCTAGAAATGCCATATGATCCACCACTCTATTCTAGGAAAATAAGAGCATGACACAAATAGACATGTGCACACTTACCTTCATTGCGGAGTTATTCACTGTAGCAAAAAGATAGAAACAACCTAAGTGTCCATCAATGGATGGACAAAATGTGGGACATACT
>NW_006924427.1:6682-7236 GCF_000298275.1 Orycteropus afer afer
TAGTCTCAGCAGCCAGTAGCTGCCTGAGTGAAGAGATGTCTCTAGCTTCAGTGGGCCAGAAGCAAGAGGCAGAGCTGAAGCCCAAGGTCGAGGGGCTTTGACACAGCTCCTAGAGCTTGGCACTTTGAACTCAGACTTCTAGCATCCTGAAGTGTAAGAGAATAAACTCCTATTTGTTCAAGACATCCCATTTGTGGTATATTATTACCAGAGCCGCTCTAGGTAACCAGAACACATAAATACAATAGAATACTACTATAAAACAATAAGGAGCTCTGGTAGCATAGTGCCTAAGGCACTTGACTGCTAATCAGAGGGCTGGCAGTTCAAACCCACCAGCCACTCCTCAGAAGGAAGGTTGGGAAATCTACTTCTGTAGTGATACCACCTCAGAAACCCAAGGAGAGGTTGCTGTGAGTCGGGTGTGACTTAAGGGCACATAACGACAACATAATACAATAAAGAATAGGTCGGGTGGGGCAAGATGGTGGACTAGGCAGAAAGACTGCACAGACCCTGTTCAACAAAGAAAAGGAAAACCAATTAACACATAC
>NW_006924427.1:10823-11602 GCF_000298275.1 Orycteropus afer afer
AGGAGTCCATGGAGGGATGGACACTGGGAAGAGGTAACTATGGGGAGGAAGTGGGAGGGGAGCTGTTGCATGGTGGTAAACTGTGGTTAATGTCATGAGACAAAGTATATGTAAAGTGCTGTAATGAAAGTGAATTTGCTCTGTAAATCTTCACCCAAATCACAATTAAAAATAAATAAATAAACAATAATGATGAATGTGGGAAACATAACATGGATCAATCTGTAGGACATAATTCCTGAGTGGAATATGTTGTTGTTGTTAGGTGCCATTAAGTCCTCTCTGACTAATAGTGACCGTATGCACAACAGAACAAAACTCTGCCCAGTCTTGTACCAGCCTGAGCCCATCATTTCAGCCACTATGTCTATACATCTCATTAAGGGCCTTCCCCTTCTTTGTTGACCCTCTACTTTACCAAAAACGATATCCTTCTCTAGGGAATGGTTTCTTCTGACAACATGGCCAAAGTAGGTGAGAAGAAGTCTGGCCATACTTACTTCCAAGAAGCATTCCAGCTGCACTTCTTCCAGGACAGATTTGTTAGTCCTTTTAGCAGACCATGGTACTCTTTTTTTTTTCTTAATTTTTATTGTGATTTTGGTGGAAGTTTGCAGAGCAAATTCACTTTCCATATAACAGCTCACATACACTTTGTCTCATGACATTGAGTACAATTTCCCACAATGCAACAGCTCCCCTCCCACTTCCTCCTCATAGTTACCTCTTCCCTGTGTCCTCCCCTCCATGCACTTTTACCCCCTGAGCTGTCTCCCTGT
>NW_006924427.1:12392-13818 GCF_000298275.1 Orycteropus afer afer
AAGTTCATCCATATTATGTGGTGTTTTGCAGACTCTACATTATTCTTTAGTGCTGCATAGCATTCCATTATGTGTATGTACCCTAGTTTGGTTATCCACTCTTCCACTATAAATCTTAGAGATAAGCCCCTTGCCAGATATGTAATTATCGGGAAATATGAACTTGTTGCTGTCTTTTTTGTGATATGCTTTTTTGTGGTGTCGATTTCTTTGTTCCATATAATTTTCTATGCTGAGCTTATTTTGTTTATGAATCATGTTATCACTTCCGTCATTGCCATTGTTTTAGTATTTGCTGAATATTTATGCTGATTCTGTTTTTTGATGTGAAGTTTTATCATTTTTCTTTGAGGTTACCCTGTGATTTATAGTTTTCTTCCTAAGTTTAGAGCAGTTAGTTCTATCTTGTAGTTGTCTTAACTTCCCTACCATCTAGAAGTTCTGTAATGACACAGTTTTTCCCTCTTTTTGGTTTGTAGTTTTTTCCTTTGTCAATTGATGTCTGTGGTTCCCTGTTTACAATTTTGTAGTCTTATTTACTTTGGATACTTCCATAGCTGGGTTGGTTTCTGGTTTACATCATCATGTGTGTTAATTGTCAGTTGTTGTTGGCTTTTGTTGCTTCTCTGTCCAAAGGGTTCCCTTTAGTATTTCTTGCAAGGTTAGACCACGGTACTCTTAAAATTCCTCTCCAACACCACAACTCAAAAGCATAACTCTTCTTCTTTCTTCCTGATCCATTATGCAGCTCTCACATGCAAAAGAGGCAATTGAAAATACTATGGTTTGGGTTAGGTACACCTTCAAAGAGACATCTTTACTCTTCATCACTCGAAAGAGGTCTTTTCCAGCAGATTTGCCCAATGCAATATGTTGTCTGATGTCTTGACTGCTACTTCCATTGATGTTTGATTGTAGAATTAAGTAACATGAAATCCTTGACAGCTTTGATCTTTTCTCCATCCACTGTGAAGCTGTTTATTGGACCAGTTGTGAGGATTTTTGTTTTCTTTACGTTGAGGTATATAATCTATTCTGCAGACTGTTCTTCAACAGCAACTGCTTCAAGTCATCCTTACTTTTAGCAAGCAAAGTTGTGTCATTTGCGTATAGCAGGTTGTTAATGAGTCTTCCTCCAATCCTGATGCCACATTCTTCTTCATGGAATCCAGCTTCTTAGATTATTTGCTCAGCATACAAATTGAATAAGTATGGTGAAAGGATATAATTCTGACACACTTCCTTCTTGATTTTGAACTATGCAGTATCCTCCTGTTCTGTTCAAATGGCAGCCTCCTGATCTATGTACAGTTTCCTCATGAGTACAGTCAAGTGTTCTGGAATTCCCATTCTTTTCAATGTTATTCACAGTTTGTTATGATCCACACAATTGAATGCTTGTGCATAGTCAATAAAACATAAGTAA
>NW_006924428.1:0-474 GCF_000298275.1 Orycteropus afer afer
AGAATTATATACCTGGCAAAATTGTCCCTCAAATATGATGGTGAAATGAGGAGATTTCCAGATAAGCAGAAACAAAGGGAATTTGTTAAAACCAGACCAGGCTTACAAGAGATGCTAAAGGGAGTACTTTGATCAGAAAACCAAAAATAGCAAATATCACCAGACCATTAATACACAAGATGATATATCCCAGAAAACACAGCTATGTACATACCCAAAATAAAATGAGCTTACAAGATTATAAACAGGGAACCAGAGACATCAATTGGCAAGCGAAGACACCTACAAACAAAAAGAGGGAAAAGGCTGTGTAGTTACAGAACTTCTAAATGGTGAGGAAGTTAAGAGAGTTGCAAGACAGAATACACTGTTCTAAACTCAGGGAGAAAAGTTATAAATCATAGGGTAACCTCAAAGAAAAATGATAAACCTTCACATTACAATAAAAAAGAGAACAAGCACAAATACCCAGCA
>NW_006924428.1:2495-3004 GCF_000298275.1 Orycteropus afer afer
TCTCAATGGAGAGAGACTGAAACCATTCCTCTTGAGACAGGAACAAGACAAGGATAACCACTATCACCACTTCTATTCAACATTGTACTGGAAGTCCTAGCCAGGGCCATAAGGCAAGAAAGGGAAATCAAAGGCATTCAAATTGGTAAGGAAGAAGTCAAACTATCCCTATTTGCTGACGATATGATCCTAAAACCCAAGAGTCTCAGTCAAAAATCTACTGGAACTACTTGAGAGATTTAGCATCGTGGCAGGATATAAGATCAACATCCAAAAAATCAGTTGGAATCCTCTACACCAGCAAAGAGATTGCAGAAAAAGAAATAAGGGAATCAATACTGTTTTCAATAGCAACCAAAAAAATTAAATACTTGGGAATAAATCTTACCAGGAACACAAAAGACCTCTACAAAAAACTATAAAAAACTACCTCAAGAAACCATAAGAGATCTATCTAAATGGAAGAACATCCCATGCTCATGGATAGGAAGATTGAACATTGTGAAAAT
>NW_006924428.1:4328-4813 GCF_000298275.1 Orycteropus afer afer
TGTCCATCAACTGAGGAATGGATAACCACACTTTGCTACATACACACAATGGAATCCTACGCAACGCCAAAGAATAACGTAGAATCTGCAATACATTGCATAACGTGGATGAACTTGGAGGACATTATGCTAAGTGAAATAAGTCAGTCACAAAAGGATAAATATTATATTAGTCCTTTATTGTAAACGTTAAGGAAAGGTTTCTCTATAGAAGGAAATTTTCTTTTGTTGCTTACCAGGGGTGGGAGGGGAGGGGAGGGAAGGGAAAGCAGTTAGATAGATAGAGACAAGGATTGATTGGGTGAAGTAAAGGGCAATGTACCAAATCTGTGTGACCAATATGACAGCATTGAGGATGAGAAAGACATAGAGAGGTACATGGGAAGTACAGACAAAAAATATGAACCCTTCTGCACATATAGTACTGTGTTGTCAATGAAGGCAAACATGGGTATATGGGTGGATAGATGGGTGGACAGGCTGAA
>NW_006924428.1:4999-8196 GCF_000298275.1 Orycteropus afer afer
AATTGTCATAACATACTATACAAAACATTGTTCCACCTCCTACTTTGGCGAGTAGCGACTGGGATCTTAAAAGCTTGTAAGCAGCCATCTAGATGCAACAATGGGTCTCTCCTCATCTAGAGCAAAGAAGAATGAAGAAAACCAAAATTCATGGAAACAATTAGTCCTAGAGACTGGTACACCATCTGATCTGCAGCCTATACAACTGTGAGGCTAGAAGATGGAAAGAATTAGTCCTGGCGACTTGTACATCATACTATCTGCAGCCTATACAACTATGAGACCAGAAGAACTAGTGCCTGGCTACCACTGTCAACCACTTGGAGGGGGATCTATGTAGGAGATCCTTGATAGAGAGGGACAACAATGTGGAACAAAACTCAAAATTATTTGGGGAAAAGAAAGGGGGGGGGCCACCAGGTTTGCTGGTCTGATAAGAGGTTGGTGGAATGACTGAGACTATGGCCCCTAGCTGCCCTTCAGGTCTGTAATTGAACCCAGACCTGTAGCTTCCAGCCAAACAAAAGACAGGCATATGAGTTGAACACGTACTGGAGGTAGATATATCCTTGGAGAGAACAATCATGGGAGAAAAAAGGGCTGTTTATGCACAGGGAGACAGCTCAGAGGGCAGGAGTGCATGGAAGGATGGACACAGGGAAGAGGTAACTATGGGGAGGAAGTGGGAGGGAAGCTGTTGCATTGGAGTAACTTGTAGTCAATGTCATTAGGCAAAGTGTATGTGAACTGCTGTATGGAAAGTGAATTTGCTCTATAAATTTTCACCCAATTCACAATTTAAAAAAAAAGGTGGGGGGGACACAGGAGCCAAAATGAAAAGACTCTCATT
This sequence comes from Orycteropus afer afer, assembly GCF_000298275.1. Taxonomy (NCBI): domain Eukaryota; kingdom Metazoa; phylum Chordata; class Mammalia; order Tubulidentata; family Orycteropodidae; genus Orycteropus; species Orycteropus afer. The sequence continues at coordinate 5,850 of NW_006924428.1, forward strand.
GGCAAAAGATGGCGCAACTTGAGCATGTAAAAAAAAAAAAAGAAGAAGAAGAGCAATAATGAAATTAAACTCATAAAATTCTGCGATGTCATCTGAAAGTAACAACAACAATAAAATGTCAAGGTATCAAAGATTGTAAGGCACTAACTCATTATTCTGAAAATTGATAATATAGAGGAAGAATCAAGCATTTATTTATTCTGTTTTTCCTGTACAAACTATATTTCAGGGTAACCAAATAAATATTTTTTGAGAGAAATTTCTGAAAAAGAATTTCAGGTAATAAATGCTAAAAACAAAAATAGAATTAGAAAATCATAATTTTGTAACTTTTAATGATGTAATACCACTACTCACCTGTAAGTTTGTCATACTTGTAATTTGCTGTAAGGCTGGAGGCTATGTCACCAGTTTTTCAAATACCAGCAGGCCACTCATGGTGGACAGATTTCAGCCCAGCTTCCAGACTAAGAAAGATTTGGAAGAAGGAACAGACCATCAACTTCTCAAATAATTGGACAGTGAAAACCTTATGAATAGCAGTAAAACACTGTCTGATATATTACTGGAAAACTTTATGACTAGCCCTGAAACACTGTCCGATATAGTGCCAGAAAATAAGCCCTACAGGTCGGAAGGCACTCAAATACGACCTGGGAAGAGATGCCTCCTTAAAGTAGAGTCGACCTTAATGAAGTAGATGGAATAAAGCTTTTAGGACCTCCATTTGCTGATGGGACATGACTCAAAATGGCAAGAAACAGCTGCAAACATCAACTAATAATCAGAACATGGAATGTACAAAGTATGAATCTAGGAAAATTGGAAGTTGTCAAAAATAAAATGGAATGCATAAAGATCAATATCCTAGACATTAGTGAGCTGAAATGGACTAGTTTTGGCTATTTTGATTCAGACAACCACATAGTCTACTATGCCAGGAATGGAAAATTGAAGGAGAATGGCATGGCATTCATCATCACAGAGAATGTTTCAAAATCTGTCGTGAAGAACAATGCTGTCAGTGATAGGATAATATACATATGCCTACAAGGATGACCAGTTAATGCTACTATTACTCAAATTTATGCACCAAGCACCAAAGCCAAAGATGAGGAAATTGAAGATTTTTACCAACTTCTGAAGTCTGAAATTGACTAAACATGCAATCAAGATGGCTGGCTACTGGGAAGGGAGAGGAGAGTGGGTTAGGGTTTTTTAAAAAAAAAGAAAGGAAGGGGAAAAAAAAGACCAAAATGGATGTCAGAAAAGACTCTGAAACTTGCTATGGAACAGAGAGTAGCTAAAGAAAATGGAAGAAATGACAAGATAAAAGAGCTGACTAGAAGATTTCAAATGGCAGCTGGGGAAGACTAAGTAATTATTATAATGAAATATACAAAGACCTGGAGTTATAAAACCAAAAGGGAGGACACGCTCGGCATTTTTCAAGCCGAAAATAAATAAGGAAAAAATTCAAGCCTTGAGTTGCAATATTGAAAGATTCTATAGGTAAAATATTAAATGAAGCGGGAAACATCAAAAGATGATGTTCATTATTACCAGTGATTGAATGCAAAAGTTGGAAACAAAGAAGAATCAGCAGTAGTTGGAAAATATGGCCTTGATGATAGAAATGAGGGTGGAGATTGTATGATAGAATTTTGCAAGACCAATGACTTATTCATTGCAAATGCCTTTTTTTCACCAACATAAATAATGGTGGCTATATACCTGGACTTTGCCAGATGGTATACACAGGAATCAGACTGGATATTTCTGTGGAAAGAGGCAATAGAAAAGCTCAATATCTTCAGCCAAAATAAGGTCAGGAGGTGAATGTGGAACATACCATCAACTGCTCATATGAAGTTCAAGTTGAAGCTGAAGACAATTAAAACAAGTCCATTAGAGCCACAATATGACCTCAATTATTTCTCACCTGAATTTAGAGACCATCTAAAGAATAGATTTGACTAGTTGAACACCAATAACTGAAAACAAGAAGAATTGTGGGATGACTTCAAGAACATCATACATGAAGAAAGAAGAAGGTCATTAAAAAGAAAGGAAGGGACAATTAGGATGCAATGGATCTGCTGACTCAGGACCATAGTATTGGGGGACACCAGACTCAATTAGCACAACAAAATATATAAAAATCTTGTTCCACAACCTACATTGGTGAGTAGTAACTGGGGTCTTAAAAGTTTTTGAGTGGCCATTTAAGATGCAGCTGATGATCTCCTATCACCAGAAGCAAAGAAGAGTTAAAAAAAAAAAAAAAGGCATTTGGAAACAATCCACCCTAGGACTTGATGGACCTCAAGACCAGAAGAACTAGATG
>NW_006924428.1:8324-11113 GCF_000298275.1 Orycteropus afer afer
TACAAAGACCTGGAGTTATAAAACCAAAAGGGAGGAACACGCTCGGCATTTTTCAAGCTGAAAATAACTAAAGAAAAAATTCAAGCCTTGAGTTGCAATATTGAAAGATTCTATAGGTAAAATATTAAATGAAGCAGGAAACATCAAAAGATGATGTTCATTATTACCAGTGACTGAATGCAAAAAAAAAAAAAAAACCCCAAAACACAATAAAACTATGTGCTATCCCCAAAACTATGGCCCTGGGATACACTTTGGGCCTGGGATAAAACTCACTCCCAAGGGCTGACTCTCAGCCCAATAGTAAATAAGACATACACGCAGACCACTCAACCCAGGTAACAACCTTATGTACAACAGAAAAAAACACTGCCCCATCCTGTGCCAGCCTCACGATCCCTGCTATACCTGAGCCCATCGTTGCAGCCACTGTGTCAATCCATCTTGCTGAAGGCCTTCCCCTTTTTCACTGATGCTCCACTTTACCAAGCATGACATCCCTCTCCAGAGAATGGTCTCTTCTGACAACATGACCAAAGTGGTGTTGTTGCTGTTAGGTGCTGTCGATTCGTCTCTGACTCATAGGAACCTCATGTACAGCAGAATGAAACACTGCCCAGTCCTGTGCCAGCCCCATGATCTTTCCTATACCTGAGCCCATCATTGCAGCCACTGTGTCAATCCATCTTGTTGAGGGTCTTTGCCTTTTTCACTGTCCTTCCACTTTGCCAAGCGTGATATCCTTCTCCAGGGAAGGGTCCCTTCTTACAGCATGACCAAAGTAAGTGAGATGAAGTCTGGCCATTCTCACTTCTAAGGAGCATTCCTGCTGTGCTTCTTCCAGGACAGACTTGTTAGTTCTTTTAGCAGTCCATGGTACTTTCAGAATTCTTTGCCAACACCACAACTTAAAAGCATCGACTTCTTCGGTCTTCCTTTTTCATTGTCCAGCTCTCACATGCATATGAGGCGATTGGAAACACCATGGCTTGTGTCAAGAGTACCTTGGTCTTCAACGAAACTACTTTGCTCTTCAGCACTTGAAAGAGATCCTTTGCAGCAAATTTGCCCAATGCTATACGACGTCTGATATCTTGACTGCTGCTTCTATTGGTGTTGATTGTAGAACCAAATAATATGAAGTCTCTGACAACTTCAATCTTTTCTCCATTTATCATGATATTGCTTATTGGTCCCATTGTGAGGATTTTTGTTTTCTTTATATTGAGGTGTAATCCATACTGCAGACTGTAGTCTTCAATCTTCATCAGTAAGTGCTTCAAGGCACTTTGTTCACTTTTCAGCGAACAAAGTTGTGTCATCTGCATAATTCAGGTGGTTAATGAGTCTTCCTCCAATCCTGGTGCCACGCTCTTCTTCATATAGTCCAATTTCTTGGAATATTTGTTCAACATACAGATTGAATAAGTATGGTGAAAGGATACAACCCTGACACACTCCCTTCTTGATTTTAAACCATGCAGTGTCCCCTTGTTCTGTCTGAGTGACAGCCTCTTGATCTATGCACAAGTTCCTCATGAGCACAATTAAGTGTTCTGGAATTCCCATTTGTTTTGGTTATCTAGTGCCACTCTGACAAGAATATACCACCAATAGGATGGCTTGAACAAACAGGAGTTTATTCTCTTACAGTGTGAAGGCTTTAAATCGGAGTTCAAAGTGCCAAGCTCTAGGGGCTGTGTGAAAGCCCCTCAACCTTGGGCTTCAGCTCTGCCTCCTGCTACTGGCCCACTGAAGCTAGAGGCTTTTCTTCACTCAGACAGCTACTGGCTGCTGACACTAACAAGCCCAAGGTCAACAAATAAAATGGCAAAGTCCTGATGTTATCAAACCACACAGCAGGCCATTAATTCAAGTTCATTGTAAGTCCCAAGGTCGGAGCATGGCAGGCTGCTGAAACGACACGGCTACATGCAGGATCCAAGCGTGCCATAAGCTAGAGACACTTCCCAAAGCTGTTTCTTATATACGGGAAGCAGACCACATACCCAAAGGCAGCTAGCTACTCAGCTGCTCACAGTAGATTCCACCATGGAGTCGATTACCAGTCTCATCGTGGGGAATACTACATCCAGCTGCCCAACCACTCAACCAGGCCCAGCCAAGTTGACACACAAACTTAACCACTACACCATTCTTCTCAATGTTATCCATAATTTGTTAAGATCCACACAATCGAATGCTTTTGCATAGTCAATAAAATGCAAGTAAACGTCTTTCTTATATTCCTTGCTTTCAGCCAAGATCCATCTGACATCAGCTATGATATCCTTGTGACATGATTTTGGTCATTCTAATGGATATTTCATATTTACTAGGTTCTTCTGTTTATAGCTCTCTTTACACTATTCAATGGGATTTCATGTTCATTAAGAGTAATTTGGTCTTTGAACTTGTACTACAAATTTTATAAGCATATAAGCTTTCCAAATAATTAGTATACTCTTTAACCCAAACCAGCCTTACAATCCATATTAAACATTTTGCACCATCATATGTAAAAGGATACAATTGTTATCTCATTCTTTACAGGCATTCAAAGGGTATAAATATTATATTATTATTTTCCCATATGATCTGTAATCAGATAAGCAGCTCATCTGTAAGCAATAATTATATTACAGTACAGTGCAAAATCCTGTTATTGACCACATTTTGCCCATATGAACCTTGAAAGATGTAGTTGGAATACTGTCATGCTGTAAACATATCTCTGGTGGCATAATGCCTAAGGCATTTGACTGCTAACCAGAAGGCTGGAGGTTCAA
>NW_006924428.1:12623-13444 GCF_000298275.1 Orycteropus afer afer
TTCAATTCCAGACCTGAAGGGCAATTAGGGGCCATAGTTTCAGGGGTTCCACCAGGCTCTATCAGACCAGCAAAATTGCTCCTTTTTTTTTTAATGATTTTGAGTTTTGTTCCACATTGTTCTCCTACTCTATCCAGGATCTCCTACAGAGATCCCCCTCTGAGTATTTGACAGTGGTAGCCAGGCACCATCTAGTTCTCCTGGTCTCATAGTCATATAGGCTGAGGATCGCATGGTGAACAAGTCGCTTGGACTAATTGTTTCCATGTGTCTTTGATTTTCTTCATTCTTCTTTGCTCTGGACAAAGACAGATCCATCATTGCATCTAGATGGCTGCCTGCAAGCTTTTAAGATCCCAGTAGCTACACACCAAAGTAGGATGTGGAACAAAGTTTTGGGTAGTATGTAATGCCAATTGGGCTTGATGTCCCCTGCAACCATGGTCCTGAGCCCACAGGTCCAACTACTTGCTCCCTCTGGGTAGCTGACTGTGGGCAAGAAGTGACTACAACCTTGTCCCTTGTCAGCTCTACCAAATACCTAGGAATTCTTATAGAACATACAAATACACTTGTAGAAACATTGTCTGCCAGTCCTATATAAGGTCATGGGCACACTCCTCCCTGCATAGACATACCTAATAGTTCAGCCTGTTCACCTATCTATCCACCTGTAGATCAATGCTTGCCTTCACTGACAATGCAGTACTCTATGTGCAAAAGGACCTCTGGTAGCATAGTGCCTAAGGCACTTGATTGCTAACCAGAAGGCTGGCAGTTCAAACCCACCAGCCACTCCTCAGAAGGAAGATGGGGCAATC
>NW_006924429.1:0-509 GCF_000298275.1 Orycteropus afer afer
TATATGAAGAAAAACTTGACATCGGGATTGGAGGAAGACTCATTAACAACCTGTGATATGCAGATGACACAACCTTGCTTACTGAAAATGAAGATGACTTAAAAGTACTTACTGATGAAGATTACAGTCTGCAGTATGAACTATACTTCGACATAAAGAAAATGAAAATCCTCACAACTGGACCAATAAGCAGCAGCATCATAAACGGAGAAAAGATTGAAGTTGTCAAAAATTTCATTTTACTCAGATCCACAATCAGCACCATGGAAGCAGCAGTCAAAAAATTAAACGATGTACTACACTGGGCACATCTGCTGCAAAGTAACTATTTAAAGTGTTCAAGAGGAAAGATGTCTCTTTGAAGAGAAAGTGCACTTACCCTTAGCTGTGGTGTTTTCAATCTCCTCATATGCGTGTGGAAGCTGGAAAATGAATAAGGAAGACTGAAGAAGGGTTGATGCTTTTGAATTTTGGTGTTGGAGAAGAATACTGAAAACACCATGGACTGC
>NW_006924429.1:2834-3980 GCF_000298275.1 Orycteropus afer afer
TAAGATCCCAGTCATTACTCACCAAAGTAGGATGTGGAACAATGTTTTTGTGTAGTATTTATGCCAATGGAGCTTGATGTCCCCTGGGAGCATGGTCCCAAGGCCACAGGTCCAACTACTCCTGTCTCTTCTTCTTGGTGGTAGTGAGGACCCCCCTTTCTGCCTGTAGGATCACTCACTTTAAGCTTAGTAGGATGGCCATATAAAAGCAATTGATTGCACTTTATTTCCCATTAAAATTAATGCTCCAGGAAGACTTCAGTGCAGTGAATTACTAAACATGGTCATTCTTGCCATTATCTTTGTAACTCCTACCAAATGATGGGATGGGATTATGCAAATTAGGTGCTTGTGGCCCACCAAGGCGATTGACTATCTTGCTAATAATGTAAATGAGGTACATTGTACCCTTGTAGGTGTGGGAACATGCAAATAGGATGTATGAAACCCTAACAAGGAGATTGGTCAGTTTTGCCATCTTGCTAGGCTTAAAATGAGCCATACCAGAGGCAGAAAGGGGGACCTCACAACCAACAAAAAAGAAGAGCCAGGAGTGGAGCATGTCCTTTGGACCTGAGTTCCCTGTGCTGAGAACCTCCTAGATCCTGGGGGTGGGGGTGGGGGAAGGAGAACTCAGGAACACAAGAGAGCTGTAACACCGGAGATGAGAGATAGTGCGAAGCAGCAGCAGAGAAATTGTGGCAGCAGAGGCAAAAGACTCAGGAGACAAGCTAGAGACTGTGCAGTGGGTTTCCCAGCCCACAGAGTGAGAATGTTGAGCGCCTACAGGCTGGAAGCTTACTGGCAGAGTGGGGTGTCTCCAGGCAATTGACAGAACTAAGCTATCTGTCAAGGAGCTAGAAATCTGAGTGCCTTCAGGCTGAAGTCTTGCTGGCAGAATAGAGTGCCTCTGGGCAGTTATGGGTGGAGCTAAAGAGCTTTGTAACACTTGCTGGAGCAGGGAAGCGGCTAGGCTGGTCCACTGTGTACAAGAGGCCCAAGCTGCTGAGGCCAGAGAGAGACTTGCCTGAAGGCATGGCTGAGAAGAAGCTGTCCTGACAGAAGAACTGTATCCTGAGTTGTTTCTGACCTATCATTGTAACCTATTACTTCCCCAACGAACCTAACAAATCCTGAACACTTTCC
>NW_006924429.1:5855-6848 GCF_000298275.1 Orycteropus afer afer
TGACTGCTAACCAGGAGGCTGGCGGTTCAAACCCACCAGCCACTCCTCGGAAGGAAGGTTGGGCAATCCTACTTCCGTAGTGATAACTGCCTCCGAAACCCAAGGAGGGGTCGCTATGAGTCGGGGCCGACTCCACAGCAAAATAACAACAACAACAGCATTTTCTGCTGTGTTTCTACTAGCTGTTTGTAAATTTGTAACTAAGGTAGAGAATAAATTAAGATAAGGAGGCCAACTGCAGACCTGGCAGAAAATTAGCCCCTGATAGAATGCTTTGTTAAACAATTCTCAGGATGTAACAACTTCAAAATGCAATAAATAATCTTACTGGTAATGTTTAAATTGGTAGTTTAACAAACCCTTCATAATTTTTACCATGCTTCCTCCTCCTCCCCTAGGCGCTTGTGAGCGCAAATCTTTTGTTTATTATATTTTTTAAAATGCTCTCCCTGCAATGAGCTCTGGTACCATAGTGGTTCAACCATTTGGTTGCTAACCAAAAGGTCAGGAGTTCAAATCCTGAAGCTGCTCCATGGGAGAAATATCTGAAAGTCTGCTTCTGTAAAGATTTACAGCTTTGGAAACGCTATGGTGGCAGTTCTACTCCGTCCTATAGGGTCACTATGAATTGAAATTGACTCCATGGCAGTGGGTTACGGTCTCCCTGCAATTTGGAGCGTTACACTGATATCTGTAAATGTTTCCCCATTTCGAAATGAGTCAGGTCTTCCTTTGCCCAGACTCACACAGATGCTCAGGTTCTTGGATACTTCCTCTTTAAATTGTGCTAGGGAAAAAGACTCCAAATGAAAAAATGTTCTACAGAGATTCTTTCAGTAAGCCTTCAACAGGACAAAGACAAAAACAAAGACTATCATTCAAATGAGGGAAACAATGATTCACAGTCATGGTCTTCATTACATACTATAGAAGACAAAGAAAATCATGAAAGGGTCATGATTGATGGTAGGTCAATTCATTACCGTCACAGGT
>NW_006924429.1:9318-11130 GCF_000298275.1 Orycteropus afer afer
CTGTGTGACTGTACGGAGCTATGAGGGCGGGAGTGGAAGGACCATGACTTTGCTGTTGTGATTGTGCGCTTGTGATTGTGGTGTGGTTGTGTGATAGGGTGTGGTATTGTGTTCATGGGTGTGGGGTGCTTTGCGGTTGTGACTGTGTCCCCGTGCAGTGTACATTCGTGATATTGTGGGTGTAAGGTCTGTGTGCATTTGTTTTGTGATTGTTTACCCATGGTGACACAACTTAGAATGTGGATGTGGGGTGCCTGTGACTGCAGTTGTGAATCTGTCCCCGTGGTTTGTGTTATTGTGTGGCCGTGTGCCACCTGTTGTGTGTAGGTGTGGAGTGCCTGTGACTGTATCTCCATGGTGTGCGTAATTTCTGCGACTGTGTGTTTTTGTAGCAAATGTGGGTGTGAGATGCTTTTGTCTGTGGCTTTGGAACTCCAGCTTTGTACCCAGAATCGGAGACAGATTCTGTCCAGACAAAAACTGCAGTGACCCTGATCTTCTGATATGCGATCTTGGAACCTCTGACCTTGCTCTGTTGGCGGTAGGGGCTAGGTGAAAGTGATCTCAGAAACGGTTGATCTGAGTTCTCAGAAGAGCTTGATGTTTTTCCTAACTCCTTCCTCCTCCACCAGCTCTGCACTGCCTGTTTATAGGCACCCAGAAAGGGGAGAAGAGTGGCTGTTGAACAACCAGGAGACACCTGCAAGGTAGCTCGGCATTCCTCGTTTACAGAAATCATTTTTTCTTTGTTAGGACATGACTTGCTTTCCTTCTCATGACATCAATACTTGCCCATCAGGTAAAGTGGCCCTGGAATTCTTTCCCCTTTGAGAAAATGTGATGGCTCCAAAGAGCACTTTGCCACTCCTACCAGATTTTCACTTACTGGTTTATCAAATAGTTTAATTTTTTATTTATGCTAAGTTTTTTAAAAAATGTTTCTTTCTGATTATAAAAGTAAAGCATGATTATTTTACATAATTTTAAAAGTAGAGTTTATCCTCAGTGAAGATAATTCACATCCTCAGTTAAAGCCAATGCTGCTAACATTTTAGTATTTTCCTCCCAGAGTGTTTTATGTAAAGAGTTCTGGTGGCACAGTACCTAAGGCATTTGTCTGCTAACCAGAAGGTTGGAGGTTCAAACCCACCAGTTGCTCAGCAGAAGAAAGGTGGGGCAATCTACTTCTGTAAAGACGTATCATTGCAGAAACCCAATGGGGGTGGCTATGAGTTGGAATCAACTTGATGGCACAGAGTTTGGTTTTTTAGTTTTTATGTTTTATGTGCCTATATTAAGGTATGACCTTAAAAAATGGATTCACTCTGCATTTATATTTTGTTTACATCTTTTTACACTTATTGTATCTTACATGTTCAGTTAAAATTATATTTAAATGTTATCCAACATAATTAAAGATTATTTGTCAGGTGCATAGTATTTCTTTAAATGCCTATGGCTTTTTTTTTCCTTTCAAATCAGATACAGAAATGGCACAGAACATCCATTGAGCAGTTTAGCAAGTAATTATAAAGTAGATATTCAGGTAAGGAGTACCCATGTCAGGAAATAGAATACAGCCATGACCAAAGAATCCCCCAGTGTAGTACTCCAAAATCACAAAATAATTGTGCTCCTCTGATGTTAATTAGGGAGCTCTGGTAACGTAGTGCCTAAGGCACTTTACTGCTAACCAGAAGGCTGGTGGTTCAAACCCACCAACCACTCCTGGGAAGGAAGGTTGGGCAATCTACTTCTTCTGTAGTGATACTGCTTCAGAAACCCAAGGAGGGGTGGCTATGAGTCAGGTCC
>NW_006924429.1:11795-13001 GCF_000298275.1 Orycteropus afer afer
CTACCAGAGCTCCTAGCAATTGCTAATGGATAGGGTTTGTATATCTTTAATTTTACTAGACAGTATTGAACTATTGTGTTTTTAATGGTGCCCTAAAATATTTTACATATATATATATATATATATATATATATGTATATTGCATATGTATATATGTTCATCCTTTGTGTACGTGTAACAAATATTATGTCCTTTTATGGCTTTGTTTTTCACTCTTTATGTTGTCTTTTGATGAATAGCAATTCTAGATTTCAATGAAATGAAATATTTTCTTATGGTTAATGCTTTAAGATATTTTCTGATGTCTCAAGGTAATGAAGATTTTCTTCTAATAGTTTTATAGTTTCTGGCTTTCACATTTACTGTATTTTTGCTGCTTATAAGAAATATGTGCCCACACACATAACATATGCATAGCACCCATGGGAAACTAATATGCAAGGAGGTTGTGTGGTTTGCCAATAATAATAGTAATAATAATAAGCATGTTATAAATATGGTAGGTCTTTAAACTACCTGGAATCCAGTTTTATCTTTTTCCCCATGCTGATATCCAGTTGCCCCAGGATCATTTATGTAAAAGTTCATCTTTTTTTCACTGATCTTCAATATCATTTTAGTCAAAAATCAAGTGTCTGTGTGTTTCTGGACTCCATATTCTATTGCAATGGTCTCGTATTTCTTTGCAGCAGTACCATACTGTCTTATTCTCTATAACTTTGTAATAATTGGACTGTTTGTGTTCTTTTGCATATCTATATACATTTTGAAATTGTCTGAATTCCACTAAACCATCTTTTATGATTTTGATCGAAATGCATTATACATACAATTATATGGGTAGAAATTTGGAGACTTTTCATACATGAAACTTGCAATTTATTTAGGGCTTGCTTATCTGCTGTAAATGATTCTAGGAAAATAGTAATCATATAATCTATATGGAGATACATATTATCTACTATTGTTTTTATTTGAATAAATTCTGGTCTGAGTAAGTCTGTTTTGTATGTTTACATTTTACTTCTCCCTTATTACTATGTTTTGTTTTTAACTATCCCTCTTCCTCCCTACTATGCCCTTCCAGGTAGTTTCTGCTTCTACATTTTTGCCATCTATTACTCTCATCTATTATTTTATCCACATTTCTCTCTCTGTAATGTAGTATAAAGAGCGTTGGCCCTAATATCTGAAAAATGTAACTTC
>NW_006924429.1:13346-14188 GCF_000298275.1 Orycteropus afer afer
TTCTAAATTCCATTTTCCTATTTACCTGATCTTATTCCAATGTAATTTATTTCCTTTTTTTTACTTTGCACTGCCTACTTGGTATTATTATGGGGTGAAGAATTACTTTACCCAAAGAATTTGGCCATTGTTCCCATTTCCTGGAAGGATCTTGGTTGTTCATAAAGACTCCAGACCACACTTGAAAGTTTATGGTAACAAAGTGACTCTCAGGTGGTGGTTGGCCATGCTAGAAAGACTTAACACTTGAGATCAGCTTGAATTCCAGGGAGGAGGACATGGCTGAAGATTGAGTTCTACCATGTGGACAATAATTCAAGCAATCATGCTGACATTATGAGATCTTGATAAAAATTCTGGACACTGAAGCTTGGGTGTGACCTTCCTGGTTCACCAACCAGTCATTGATTGATGCATGGGAGGGTAACAGGTTCTTTGGTATGTGATAGCTCCATGTGGGGGACTCTGCCAGACCTTTCCCAATGTCTCTCTTTTTTTACTGTGTGAAATATACACATCAAAACATTTGCTAGCACAACTTTCACATTTACAATTCAATGACATTTTCCCTGTTGTGCCAGTATATCATTATCCTTTTCTAAAATATTCTGCCGCTGTTAACTTAAACTCCTTACACTCTCCTTCCCATTCCTGGTAACCATGAATAATCTTTGATTTCTGTATATTTGATTAGTTCATATAAGTGAGATCATACAATATTTGTCCTTTGTGACTCACTTATTTCACTCATATATATATATATTGTTGTTGTTGTTATGTACCGTCGAGTTGGACCCGACTCATAGTGAACCCCTCCTTGGGTTTCCGAGGCAGTATCACTA
>NW_006924430.1:0-1032 GCF_000298275.1 Orycteropus afer afer
CACTCATCAGTTTCTCCAAATGCAGACCTAACAATATGCTGTTAAAGGTCTTAGAATAGTTAGAATAATTCTATGCCGCACAGGTGGGGCAGCCATGAATTGGAATTGCCTCCACTGCAACTAACAACAACTATCAGCAATTCATTTTCATGAGACAATATTGAATACTTTCTGTAGTGGTTCAAACTTATCCTTCCAGAAGATGGTGGGTTAAGCTGACAAACTATACAAACCTTCTTTAACACAGAAAAGAGAAAGCAACTGACAGATAGAGAAGATAATCCTGGAGCCCTGAACTTTGAAAGGAAGTATACAGAAGGGAATTAGGCACCAATTAGTGGAAAAACTTGAATGAAAACAGCTAGTACAGAGACAATTGGAACAGTGGACTGTCAGCTACTCTAATGGGACCAACAGCCTGAATATTTGAAGTATACAGAAGGGAATTAGGCACCAATTAGTGGAAAAACTTGAATGAAAACAGCTGGTACAGAGACAATTGGAACAGTGGACTGTCAGCTATTCTAATGAGACCAACAGCCTGAATATTTCCAAGTGGTGTTGGGACCTGAGAATTGACCTAGAGATCAGCTCTGGTCACCAAGGGATGCAGGAACAACTGTGCTGGTGGCCTATGACTAGGAAGGGAAAGAGTAAGGAGGGAGACAACCTGAGCTGTGGACTTTTGGCTATCTGCAGGGAGTAGCTATTTTGATTGTTTACAAGCAGAAGCCATTTTGGATATTTAAAGTGACCAAGGGTGCATTCATTTTGAATGTTTACAAGTGGCAGTCATTTTGGATTTTAAAGTGACAACATTCTCATTCAGATTTCACAGACCTAAGAATAGTCTCCATTTCCTAAGTATGGCAAGGACATATGGGAGGCTGGAAATGGGGAAGAAGGCAGGTATTGAGTGTATAAGTGCTGCCAACTAGCAAATAGAGGAACATAGCACAGTACCCTACTTCTGTAGATAATATACAAAGAAAACAAAAATAATGGGCAAGTCACTCCAACACACAATCACCA
>NW_006924430.1:1712-2949 GCF_000298275.1 Orycteropus afer afer
TCCAATGAACCCCAAAGAGGATAGACCCCAAAAGAAAATCACCAAGACATATCATCATCAAACTCACCAAAACCAAAGACAAAGAAAGAATCCAGAAAACAGCACAGGAAAAATGAAAAGTTACCTACAAGGGGCAACCAATAAAACTAAGCTCAGATTTCTTGGCAGAAACCATGCAGGGGAGAAGGCAGTGGGATGATATATATATATAAACCTCTGAAAGAGAAAAATTCCCAACCAAGAATTATAGACCCAGCAAAATTGTCCCTCAACTATGATGGTGAAATTAGGATATTTCCAGATAAGCAGAAATTAAGAGAATTTTTTAAAACCAGACCAAACTTACAAGAGATGCTAAAGGGAACACTTTGGACAGAGAATCAACAACAGCAACCAATATTTGACCATTAACACACATGATGACATAACCAAGAAACCAACATAGTTATAGAAATAGCCAAAGTAAATAAGCCTACAAGATTTTAAACAGGGAACCAGAGACATGAATTGACAAAGGAGGACAGCTACAGACCAAAACAGAGGGGAAAAATTGTGTGGTTACAGAACTTTTAAATGGTATGGAAGTCAAGACAACTGCAAGATAGACAGACTATTCTAAACTTGCAAACAAAATTGTAAATCAGAGGGTAATCTCAAATAAAAATGATAAAGCTTCACATAAAAAAAAGAGAGAGAGAGAGAGAGAACCAGCACAAATATTTAGCAAATACTAAAAGAATAGCAATGAAGGAAATGATAATGTGAGCTCAGCACAAAAAACTATATGGAACAAAGAAATTGACACCACAAAAAAGCACATAACAAAATGACAGCAACAAATTCATACTTGACGATAATTACATATCTACCAAGGGACTTATCTCTAAAATTTGTAGAAAACTTCAACACCTCAACAGCAAAAAGATTAACAATCCTATTAAAAAATGGGCAGAAGGTGAACAGACATTTCACCAAAGAGGATGTGCAGGCGGCCAGCAAAAACATGAAGAAATCCTCACAATCATTAGCCTTCAGAGAGAAACAAATCAAAACAGCAATGAGATACCATTTTCATTCTAGCACTAATGGCAACATTCAATGAGACACAAAATAACAAATGCTGGCAAGGAAGTAGAGAGATGGTGACTCTCATACACTGCTGGTGGGACTGTGGAGGAATACAACCACTGTGAAAAACAGTATGGTGATTTCTTAAAAAGCTGGAATTAGAAATAGT
>NW_006924430.1:4079-5440 GCF_000298275.1 Orycteropus afer afer
ACAGGCTGTTGGAAAAATGACATCGATAGGCTTGCTCTTTGCTTGATTGTCACAAACTTTTGAGTTGTAAAAAGTGCATTATCTGTGAAGTGCACTAACGTGAGGTGCAATAAAGTAAGAGACAATAAAACAAGGTTTGCCAGTGTTTATATATTATAGTAACCAATGTTTAAAGAGTTTTTCCGGCATGCCGGGCCTTGTTCTAGACACTGAAGATATAGAGATGAAAGAAGTTAAACAATTTTGTTCCCATAGACCTTATATGTACTGAAGGAGACAAATGGAGTTAAGTGTGTGACATGTAGTTGATGTTTAAATCCTATAAAAAATAGTAAGACAGGATAAAGGGAACATTTTATGAGGGGCATGTACTGTATAATTTTTGAAAATTCCTGAGATGAAGTGGCGTTTTAGCAAAAAATTATATACATAATATGATGTTACAATGCAGTATTTCAAAATATCTACAGATTAATTTAAAAGTTATTTTATATCTTTAACTTTTGACTATTACATATTTAAATAATTTTAAAAAAACTATTTTAAGAAAATATGTATAAAATAATTGTTAGTATTGTTAAATAGTACAGACAAATATTATATTAAGATTTGCAACCATGCTAAAACTTAAGAAAGTATTTTTATTTTTAGAGCCATTTGTTGGGATTAATTTATGTATGAAATTCACAGAAATGAAAGTATTTTACAAAGTTGTAGATTCATTTGATGTCTAATTTTCTTTCCCAAAGTATACTTCCATTTGCAATACTGTGGCTGAAAAAATATTATCCTGTTTCCTCATTAATGGAGAACTATTCTGGACAGCACCCTTTGCAAGTAAAACACAGAAAAGCAACTTAAACTAGTTTTGTGACAAAGGATATCTTACTGGAATGTTGCATATATAGTTCATTAAATCAAAGAAAATAGCTAGGCTTCAAAGAGTATTGACTTTGGGATTCTTGCCTTTGGCTTCTCATTTGTGCTTTAAAACTCTAATTATTTTCTACTGTATATTTGCTTTCTTAATATTTGGGGGACTATAAGCACCAACAAGTGACAAATTTAAATCATAATTTCTCCATCACAGAAGGACTGAAAGACATAGTTCCATTAATAATATTCCATTGGGGAGGTAGCATATTTTGGCTTAATTTAAACCAAACTGGCTTAAAGGGTAGCATCTCTATGCAAATACTAATATAGATGAGATGCAGTATCTACTTCAGACTGAAAGTCGCTACAATTCTATAGTTATAAAAACACTAGGTTTCTGCAACACCGATTTGCAGAAAGAAAAAGAATAGTTCTGAGAAGAGAAAGCTCTATAGAAAAGCAAGACATTTCCTGTAAAAAAAAAA
>NW_006924430.1:5915-8282 GCF_000298275.1 Orycteropus afer afer
ATTATATATGTATTATACATATTTACCTATATAGAAAATTACATATTATTAAATGAAGAAATTTACATCAAGTCATTTTGATTATTTGGATCTGTTGTGTTGTTAGGTGCCGTTGAGTTGTCTCTGACTCATAGCAACCCTACGCATGGCAGAAGAAAACACTGCCCAGTCCTGTGCCAGCTCCACAATCCTTGCTATACCTGAGCTCATCGTTACAGCCACGTGTCAATCCATCTTACTGAGGGCCTTCCCTTTTTGGGTGACTCTCCACTTACCAAGAATGATATCCTTTCTGAGGGAATGGTTCCTTCTGACAACTTGACCAAAGTAGGTGGGTCAATGTCTGGCCATTCTCACTTCCAAAGAGCATTCTGGCTGCCTCATATGCATGTGAAAGCTGGACAATGAGTAAGAAAGACTGAAAAAGAGTTGATGCTTTTGAGTTGTGGCATTAGTGAAGAATACTGAAAATACCATGGACTGTCAGAAAAAGTAACAAATATTTGTGGAAGAAGTACAGTCAGAATGTTGCTTGAAATGGCCAGATTTTGCCTTACCTAATTTGCTCATGTATTCAGGAGGGACCATTCCCTGGAGAAGGATATCATGCTTGGTAAAGTTGAGGATTAGGGAAAAAGGGAAAGACCCTCAAGGAGATGGATTGACACAGTTGCTGCAATGATGTGCTCAAGCACATATAGCAAGGCTTGTGAGGATGGGGCAGGGCCATGCAGTGTTTTTTTCTGTTGTACATAGGGTTGTTATGAGTTGGAACCAACTCAATGGCACCTAATAAAACAACAACACTGTAGACTTTGTGTCAATATGTGCGGTGGAAGGTCTCCCTCTTTTTTAGTAGTCTTCTGCTTTAACAAGCCTGTTGTCCCCCTTAAAAGATTGGTCATCTTGATGACATATCCAAAGTAAGCTAGTCAAATTCTAGGCTTTCCCGGTTCTAATACTTCCTAAGTCTGACAAAACTCACCTATAATTTATGAATGTTTATATAAAATATTTGATATGTGTCTATAATTTCTGTTTAAAACTTGGGTGCTAATTAGCCCCTTTCTTTCATTTGTTGAACTTTGTAATTTATGAATATTTAAAAGATCAAGGTCTTCCTAAATATTTAGTTAGATGGTCAGAATTTTTTTTTTTTTTTTAATTGTGATTTGGGTGAAAGTTTACAGAGGTAATTAATTTTCTATGCAACACCTCATACACATTTTTTTTTCATGACATTGATTGTCATCCCCACAATGCAAAATCTCTCTTCTCACTTCTTCCTTATTGTTACCTTTTCACTGCATCTTTCTTTCCTATGCATTCCTGCCCTCTGAGCTATTTCCTTGGGCAAATCCTTCCCATCTCATCTCCTGTGGTTGATCATTCTAAGAGGTGCACCTACCTGGTGTAAATGTTCACCTTAGATACCTGTCTATTGTTTGACTGGAAGTCATGGGAGTGAGTTCCATTCCAGGCCCAAAGGGTGACTAGAAGCCATAATCTCAGGGGTTTTACCAGTCTCTATCAGTCAAGTAAGCTTGGTCTTTTGTTTTGTGATTTTAAGATTAGTTCCACATTTTTCTCTTACTCTATCCAGTATCTCCTATTGTGATCTTTTTCGAGTAGTTGACAGTGGTAGTTGGGCACCATCTAGTTTCCTGGTCTCAGGATCATGTAGGCTTGAATGGCCTACTAGTTCATGGGACTAATTGCTTCCATTTGTCTTTAGTTTTCTTCATTGTTGTTTGCTTAGGACAAGGAGAAACCAATTGTTGCATCTTAGATTGCTGCTTGCAAGATTTAAGACCTCAGTCCCTGCTCACCAAAGTAGGATGCAGAATAATATTTCTGTCTAGTATTTTATGCCAATTGACTTTGATGCTCCCTATGACCATGATCTTGTGGGACCTGAGCCTCATTCCCTCAGGGTATTTGGCTATGACTCAAAAGTTATCATCATTTGCCCCCAGATGGTGAGTTTTTTTTTGTTACAGCAATCACTCCTAGTTTAGTCCTATATTTAAGTATTTACTCAATTATTAAAATGCAAAAAGAAGCAGTTATTATACATTTCACACACACACTCACACACTTTCGTATCAAATAAGATAACAATCAAATACAATTCAAATATGTAATTCTATTTTTTTTTTCTTTTAAAGAAAAGTGTTACTAACAACTACATGGAAAAATTTAGTAATTTCCTGGCATTTCAGAAAATGTCATGAAATCTTCAGAACATCAAGAAAGAGGTATAACAATGTAGATTAATTCTCCCCACCTGTAGTGTTCTTTTCTATTTTCCAAGGTTTTCTCAACCTTTGTTCAAGTTATTTTAATCACTAATGATGTTAGACAGTA
>NW_006924430.1:10857-12437 GCF_000298275.1 Orycteropus afer afer
CATAGTCGTATAGGCTAAGGATCGCACAATGTACCAGTCGCCTGGACTAATTGTTTCCATGAATCTTTGGTTTTCTTCATTCTTCTTTGTTCTGGATGAGGGGAGACCCATTGTTGCATCTAGATGGCTGCTTGCAAGCTTTTAACATCCCAGTTGCAACTCACCAAAGTAGGAGTTGGAACAATGTTTTCTGTAGTGTGTTATGCCAGTTGAGCTTGGTGTCCCCTGCAACTATGATTCCAAGCCCACAGATTGAACTATTCGCTCCCTCTGGGTAGCTGGGTGTGACCAAGCAGTCATTACAAACTTGTCCCTTGTCAGGTCTACTACTTCCTACTGGGAATTCTTACAGAACATACAGATAAACTTATAGAACCATTGTCTTCCAACCCTATACATGGTCTTGGGTATACTCCCTCCAGATAGATATACCTAATAGTCCACCCATCTATCCACCTGTATATCCATGTTTGCCTTTGCTGGCAATGCAGTACTGTATGTGCAAAAGGGTACATCTTTGTTGTCTGCACCTCCCATGTACCTCTCTATGTCTTCCTCTTCCTCAATGCCACCATGTTGATCACTCATATTTGGTACATTGCCCTCCTCTTCACCCAAATCAACACTTACCTCAACCTATCTCACAGTGTTCTCTCCCTTACCCTCCAATCCCTGGTAACCAACAAAGAAAACTCCCTCCCATATATAAACCTTTCCTTGACTTTTTACAATAATGGACTAATACATTATGTGTCCTTCTGTGATTGATTTATTTCACTCAGCGTAATGTCGTCCAAGTTCATCCATGTTATGCAGTGTTTTGAAGATTCTACATTGTTCTTTAGGGTTGCATTGTCTTCCATTGTGTGTATGTACATAGTTTTATTATCCATTCCTCAGTTGATGGACACATAGGTTGTTTATAACTTTTGGCTATTGTAAATAATGCTGTGATGAACATGGGTGTGCATATGTCTGTTCATCTTCTGGCTCTCACTTCTTTAGGATATATACCTAGTAATGGAATGGCTAGGTCAAATGTTATTTCTAATTCCTACTTTTTAAGGAATTGCCATACTGCTTTCCACAGGGGTTTTACCATTTTACAGTCCCACCAACAGTATATGACAGTCCCAATCTCTCTACATCCTCACCAGCATTTGTTATTTTCTGTCTTGTTGAACTTCGCTACTACTGCTGGGGCAAGAGATCTAATTTTTGTTTTGATTTGAATCTCTGTAATGGCTAAGTGGGAGCTCTGGTGGCAGAATGCCTAAGGCATTTGAAGGCTAACCAGAAGCCTGGCAGTTCAAACCCACTGGCCACTCCTTGGAAGGAAGGTTGGTCAATGTACTTCCATAGTGAGTTTTGTTTGTTTGTTTGTTTGTTTGTTTTTTAATGGCTAAGGATTGTGAGCATTTCTTCATAAGTTTGTTGGCCACCTGAATATCCTCTTTGGTGAAGTGTCTATCCATGTCTTCTGTCCATTTTTTAATTGAATTGTTTGTCTTTTTGTTATTGAGGTGTTGGAATTTTCTATACATTCTAGAGATAAGTCCCTTGTCATATATTTCATTGTC
>NW_006924430.1:12672-13945 GCF_000298275.1 Orycteropus afer afer
TTTTTTTCCTTGAGGAACTCAATAGTATTTTGTTTCACAATTAAATTTTTGACTCATCTGGAGTTAGTTTTTCATGTATGGTGTGAGGTACAGATCTTGTTTAATTTTTCTGCAAATGGATATCTAGTTTTGCCTTTACCATTTATTAAACAAACATTCTCTTCCCCATTTAATGAATTTCAATCTTTTGTCAAATATCAGCTGACCATAGGTCAATGGATCTATTTCTGGGTTTTCAGTTCTATTCCATTGGTCTATGTGTCTTTCATTGTACCAATACTGAGAAATTTTGACTACTGTGGCTGTAAAGTGTGTTTTGAGATATGGGAGTGTAAGCCCTCCTACTTTCTTCTTCTTCAATAGTGCTTTGCTTATCCGAGGTCTATTTCCTCTCCATATAAAGTTAGGGATTGTTTTTTTTTTCATATCTATAAAAATGTTGATGGGATCTGGTTTGGGATTGCATTGAATATATAGATTGCTTTGGGTAGAATTGAAATTTTCACTGTGTTCAATCTTCCTATCCATAAGCATGGTATTTTCTTCCATATATGCAGATATCTTATGATTTCTTGAAGTAAGTTTTTTATAGTTTTCTTTCTACAGGTCTTTTGTGTTACTGGTAAGATTTATTCCCAAGTATATTATTTTTTGGTAGGTATTGTAAATGGTACTTTCCTTGTTTGATTTCCTTGTTTCTTTTTCAGCAATCTCTTTGCTGGTGTAGAGGAATCCAAATGATTTTTGGATGTTGATCTTGTCTTCTGCCACTATACTAAATCTCTCAATTAGTTCCTGTAGATTTTTTTACTGATTCTCTTGGGTTTTCTAGGTATAGGATCATCTCATCAGCAAATAGGGATAGTTTTTACTTTTCCTTCCTTTTTGGATGTCTTTAATTTCCCTTTCTTACCTTAATGCCCTGGCTGGGACTTCCAATACAATGTTGAATAGAAGTGGTGATAGAGGGCATCCTTGTCTGTTTCTTGTTCGCAAGTGGAATGGTTTCAGAGTCTCTCTTTTGAGAATAATGTTAGCTCTTGGTTTTGCATAGATGCCCTTTATTACATTGAGGAAAGTCCCTTCTTTTCCTATTTGTGTGAGAGTTTTAATCAGGAATCGGTGCTGGAATTTGTCTAATGCCTTTTCTGCATCAATTGATATGACCATATGGGTCTTTTTCTTTGTTTCATTAATGTGGTGGATAATGTTGATGGTTTTTCTAATGTTGAACCATCCTTGCATACCTAACATGAACCACCCTTGGTCATAA
>NW_006924431.1:0-594 GCF_000298275.1 Orycteropus afer afer
CTTCCTCCAGGACAGATTTGTTTGTTCTTCTGGCAGTCCATGGTATTTTTGTTATCCTTCACTAACACCACAATTCAAAGACATCAACTCTTCTTCAGTCTTCTTTATTCATTGCCCAACTTTCACATGCAGATGAGGCTATTGAAAATACCATGGCTTGGTCAGGCGCACCTTAGTTGTCAAAGTGAAATCTTTGCTCCTTAACAATTTAAAGAGGTCTTTTGCAGCAGATTTGCAATATGACATCTGATTTCTTGACTGCTGCTTCCATGGGTGTTAATTGTGGGTCCAAGTAAAATGGAATCCCTGACAACTTCAATCTTTTCTCCTTTCATCCTGGTGTTGTTTATTGGTCCGGTTGTGAGGATTTTCCATACTGAAGAACTGTAGCCTCTGATCTTTACCAGTAAGTGCTTCAAGTCATCTTCACTTTCAGCAAACAATGTTGTGTCATCTGCATTTACAAGTTGTTAATGAGTCTTCCTCCAATCTTGATGCCACATTCTTTTCTTGTAGTCCAGTTTCTTGGGGCATGTGCTCTGCATACAGATTGAATAAGCATGGTGAAAGGATACAATCCTGATGCAGACCCTT
>NW_006924431.1:2609-3803 GCF_000298275.1 Orycteropus afer afer
TTCATCTGCTAGATTTTCCAACTTCTTATCAGGCAGGAAGGAAACTGGACTTTATTAAACACCTATCATGTGTACCGTTTTCATAGATATTATCTTCACTCAACAACTAAGTAAACTGAGATTCACTGAAGTAAACAATCATGCAGCAGGTAAAGCTACGAGGAAGAGAGAATTTGGAGTAAGGTCTACTTTACTCTGTGTGCCTATTGGCTCCCCTGGATCATGTGCAAGTTTGGGCTTCCTTTTCATTTTAGCTGGAGTGTCTGCAGCCTTGGGGCTTGGACCTCTTACTTCCTTCTCTTTGCAGGGAGGGTGGATGTCAAAGACTAAGTGTAGGTTATTAATGGTAATGGGCATTGTATTGGTTCTCTAGAACTGCTATAACAGAAATACCACAAGTGGATGATTTTAACAAACAGGGATTTATTCTCTTACAGTTTAGGAGGCTCAAAGTCCTAGTTAAAAGTGACAGCTCTAGGGGCTGGATGAAGGCCCCTCGACCTTTGGCTTCAGCTCTGCCTCTTACACCTGGCCCACTGGAGCTGGAGACTTCTCTTAACTCAGGCAGCTGCTGGCTGCTGAGGCTGACTGTGGGTCGACAAGTAAAATGGCACAGTCTCAAGATTATCAAGTAACACAGCAGGCCACTAGTTCAAGTCCAGAAATAGTCCCAAGATTTATGGGCAACATGGCAGGCTACTGATGAAGACTCAGCTAAATGCAGGATCCAAGCATGCCAAAATGCAAGAGACCTTTCTCAAAGCTTCTTCTTATATACTGGAAGCAGACCACATCCCTAAGGCAGCTACTCATCTGATCATAGCAGCTTCCACTATGGAGTTGATTAACAGTCTCATTATGGAGAATAACTGCACCCAGCTGTCTAGCCACTCGAAACCAAGTCCAGCCAAGCTGACACACAACCTTAACTACCACAGGTATGTTCTAGATGTTCATGTTGGGTCTCAATGGCCATCTTACAGGGTTCAAAGCCAACAAGTCAAGGATATATTTGCTCAAAATGGAAAATGGGAAGGAGGTCCTTGAACAGGGAAGACTACCTAGCAGTAATACCATAGTGGCCAATTTTTTTAAATTTTATTTTGATTTGGGTGAAGATTTACAGAGTAAATTCACTTTTCATACAGCAGTTCACATATACTTTGTCTCATGTCATTGACCAAAATTTACAAT
>NW_006924431.1:8368-8883 GCF_000298275.1 Orycteropus afer afer
GAAATGTGACATTCAGTTAAGTGCCATTCTATTTTAATTCACTTTGACAAAATAATGAACTCTATTTGTAGGAACAATGGAACCTCACCTGACACAGAGAGTCTCCAGAGTTTTGCTTTGAATGAAAAAAACAAAACTATTTCATTTCTTTTTTTTTTTTTCCTTCTGATAAAGTGGCAAGTTTAAGATTTTGAAAAAACTTTTTGGAAATGATGGTAAAGTGATAGTTAAATTTGTATGTCAGTTTTTCTGGGCTTGGTTGAGTGACTGGGCAACTGGTGATAGTTAATCCCAATTATGAGACTAGCAATCAACTCCATGGTGGGATCTACCACAAGCAGCTGAGTAGCTGCCTTTGGGATGTGGTCTGCTTCCTGTATATAATGAGAAGCCTTAGGGATAGTCTCTAACATATGGCACGCTTGAACCCTGCATGTAGCCATGTCATTACTCAGCAGCCTGCCATGCTCTGCCAACCTTGGGACTTTCAATGGACTGAAATTAATGGTCTGCTG
>NW_006924431.1:9763-10760 GCF_000298275.1 Orycteropus afer afer
AGGCTTCCAAGACAGGGAAAAGCTTAGAGACTTCTTCATAGCCTCTTGGTTTTTAACAGTTTATGTCAATTTCGTAAATAAAAACTTGAAGTGGAAAAGGGAGGCTAGCATTCATGTTATGCCTAGGAACCTTGAGTTATCAGGGAATGCTCTCAGGACCTCTTGGAGAAATGGGGATAAGTAGTTTGTCCTAACTTTCCAGCCCTTGACACTCAGATTAGTGTCATAGTAAAATATGGGGACCACAGGCTGCCTCTACTTCCTCAGGGGAGGAGACAGGGGATTCACTTCAAGGTAAGAGCTGAAAGCAGATGTCCTAGCTCTGGATACTGACTGACACAAGAAGAAATATGCTTAACTTTTCATTTTCTATTTTAAAAACAATAAAATTAAAAAATATTCATAAGTCTTATGAATCCATATCTTTTCAAATTATCAAAGTAGGAAATGAGACTCCTTTCTTTTATCCTTCCAATACTAACCCCCCTCACCATGATAACAACTTTCTATTATCCTTGACATTTTCTGTCTACAGATAAGTACATAAAATATGTACATATATACACATTTGTAATGAAATTACATTTACAAAAATGAGACATGTCATGTATATTGGTCCACATGTTTGGTTTTTTATTTTTCCCTTAACAACATAACTTTCCACATCAATGTCCATAAAACTAGAAGGTTTTGTCTTATTTTGCTTTTTAAAATTATAGACATGTGCCTTCTGATACTACCCCTGGAGAACATGTTTTTATTTCTTTGAGTAAGGATTGTAAAACAGAACAGAATTTCAAGTTCTATTGGCTTTACTGAGTAAGACTATGGAGACAAAGACCATGGTAATTGGTACCTAGACCTCTGATTATCATTCCAGGCTATGGTGGCTCCAGCCAAACAAGATTACTTAATCCAGTGTGGATATGGTCCAATAGTTCCTTTTGTTTTAAAGTCCAGTTAAAGATACTATACAGATGTTGCTTTTATCAAAAGC
>NW_006924431.1:11760-12908 GCF_000298275.1 Orycteropus afer afer
TATTTTAAATTCCTAACCTTTTGCCTTTATTGTAATTTATATTCTTTTTAAAATGTGTATTGCTCTTTTAGTCTCCTTCTAACCTTCTGTACTCACTCTCAGGATTGGAATAATCTCATTCTTTTTTCTCTTTTCTTACTTATTTATCTGTCTTATTTTACATTTCTTTTCAAAATGCCGGCTAGAATGTGCTGCTTTACATATACTAGCATGAGAAAATCTCACCCATAAACAAGGGAGGTTGGGACCCATCTTCCTTGTATTTGTCTTTAAGGTTATGCCCTGTTCCTGCCAGTGGCCCTCGGTTTTTATTAAAGGGTGGTGTAGTGCCTAAGGCATTTGACTGCTAACCAGAGGGCTGGCTGTTCAAACCCACCAGCCACTCCTCAGAAGGAAGATTGGGCAATCTATTTCCATAGAGATACCACCTCAGAAACCCAAGGAGGGGTCTCTAGGACTCAGATCTGACTCCATGGCAGTGAGTTTGGTTTGGTTTTGACTCCACCCCAGTGACCTCTGGTGGCACAGTGATTAAGCACTCAGCTGCTAACCAAAATGTCAGTGATTAGAACCCACCAGCTGCTCCATGGGAAGAAGATGTGGCAGTCTGCTTTCATAAAAGATTATAGCCTTGGAACCTCTATGGGGGCAGTCCTATTCTGTTCCAGAGCATTGTTATGAGGTGGGATTGATTAGAAGACAATGGGTTTACTATATCTCAGGATCCCTGAGTGGTGCAAACAGTTAAGTGCTTGACTACTCACCAAAAGATTGGCAGTTCAAACCCACCCAGAGAAGCCTCAGAAGTAAGGCCTAGTGATCTGTTTCCAAAAGGCCACCACCTTGAAATCCCCATGAAGCAGTTCTACACACATGCGGGTCACCATGGGTTTGAATAGACTCCATGGCAACTAACAAACAACACCATACCACCCCCTGAAAATCCAAAAGACCCATAGGATACACTTCCCTGGGATTCTAATTTTCTTTGTGCAGGTGGCACACTTGATTACCAGGGAATTATGTTGCCTAACATCTCCTACCTTCCAACATTACATGAAAGACTCCTTGTGTTTAATCCTTTTTCTCCAAGTCTATTTGACTCTGTTCCTCAGACTAATTTCAATCTAAACCCATTGTTGGGCAGC
>NW_006924431.1:13993-14595 GCF_000298275.1 Orycteropus afer afer
TTGGGGCTTTGAGTGTGTTTTGAATGATGTTCATGGTAATTTATCAGCAAATATTTGTTGAATAACTGTATGACTTGAAAGCAGTATCTTCTATTTTTAAGAACATTCCTTTTATTCTTCACTATTAATAGCTATTATATAAATATATAGCAGTTGACTTTTTGTTTTCCAATCAAAAACAAAACCTTCATTTCTCAGGCCAGGGTTTTATACTGGGAGCAGGTTTGTTTTAGGCATAGTTATACTATTACTGCTAACAGAAAGTCAGAGTTTCGAACCCACCAGCCGCTCTGTGGAAGAAAGATGTGACAGTCTGCTTCTGTAAAATTTACAGCCTTGGAAACCTTCTGGGGCAGTTTTACTTTGTCCTATGGGGTCACTAAGAATTGATGGTATTTAACATTTCCTTGGCCTTTGATCTGTGGATAAGGGTTATATGGACTTGCTCTAGATGTCACTTATGTGCATTTAGACCAAGGATCAGCAAACTTTTTCTGTAAAGGGCTAGATAGTAAATATTTTATGCTCTGCAGACCATATGATCTGTGTTGCAACTTCTCACTTATGCTGTTGTAGTGTAAAAGCTGCCATAGACAATATGA
>NW_006924432.1:0-3870 GCF_000298275.1 Orycteropus afer afer
CTTTGCCTGGTTTTGGTATCAAGGTTATGCTTGCTTCATAAAATGAGTTAGGGAGGATTCCATCTTTTTCCATGTTTTGGAATAGTTTGCATGGGATTGATGTCATCTCTTCTCTGAATGTTTGGTAGAATTCTCTGGTGAAACTGTCTGGGCTAGGAATTTTTTTGTTGGTAATATTTCTTATGACCTGTTCAATTTCTTTTTTTTGTTATGGATCTGTTCAACTTCTCCATATCAGTCTGTGTTAGTTTAGGTAAGTGGTGTGTTTCTAGAAATCTGTCCATTTCTTCCAGATTTTCCAATTTGTTGGAGTACAGTGCTTCATAGTATCCTGATACTATTCTTTTGATTTCAGTTGATTTTATTGTGATGTCATCCGTTTCCTTTCTTATTCGTGTTATTTGTATTTTCTCCCTCTTTTCTTTTGTTAAATTTGCCAGTGGTTTGTCAGTTTTTTAATATTTTCAAAAACCAACTTCTAATCTTCTTGATTTTTCTATTGCCTTTCTATTTTCTGTTTAATTGATTTCTACTCGAATCTTTGTTATTTCCTTTTTTCTGGTGACTGTAGGCTTTTCTTGCTGTTCTTTTTCTAATTATGGGAGATGTTGGTTTAAAGTGTTGATTTTGGCTCTTTCTTCTTTTTTGATGTGTGCATTTATTGCTGTAAATTGGCCCCTGATCACTCCTTTTGCTGTGTCCCCAAAATTTGGTATATTGTGTTTTCAATCTTGTTTGATTCAAGGAATATTTGAATTTGAATTTTTTATTTTTTATCTTGTGCAGTCTTTTGTAAGGAAGGTGTTGTTCAGTTTCCTTGTGTTTACTCTTTTTCCATTGGTCTTCCTATTGTTTACTTCTAATTTGATAGCATTTTGATCAGAGAAGATGCCTTGCAGTATTTCAATGTTTTTAAATTTATTAAGGCTTACTTTATGGCCTAATATATAGTTTATTGTGGAAAATGTTCCATGCACACTGGAAAAGAATGTATATTGTGACCTTGTTGGGTGAAGTGCTCTGTAGATGTTTATAAGGTGAAGTTGGTGGATTGTATTGTTTAGGTCTTCTGAATCTTTGTTGAGTTTCTTTCCAGTTCCTCTATCTTTCATTGAAAGTGGTGTATTCAAGTCTACCACTATGACCGTGGAGTCATCTACTTGCCTTTTAAAGTCTGATTTATGTATTTTGGGGCTCTTTCATTGGATCCATAGATATTTATTATGGTTATATCTTCTTGTTCAATTGATCCTTTAATCATTATATAATGTCCTCCCTTGTCTCGTATGGTGGTTTTTGTGTTAAAACTAATTTGCTCAGAAATTAATATGGCCACTCCTGCTCTTTTATGGTTGCCATTTTTTTATTTTTTTTCCAACCTTTGATTTTTAGTCTCTTTTTGTCTTTATCTCTAAGGTGTGTATATTGTAGACAGCATATTGAGAATTTTGTTTTCTTATCCAATCTTCAACTCTCTCTCTGTTGAGTGGTGCATTTAATTGATTAACATTCAGTGTATTGATCAACAAGTATGAACTGGTTGCTGTCATTTTGTTATGTGTTTTTTTCATGGTGTCTTTGGTTTCTTTGTTGCATATTGTTTTCTGTGCTGAGCTCATTATGTTTATGAATCATGTTATCATTTCCTTTGTTGCTGTTGTTTTAATATTTGCTGAATATTTGTGCTTGTACTCTTTTTTATTGTGATGTAAAGGTTTATCATTTTTCTTTGAGGTTACCCTGTGATGTATAATTTTCTCCCCAAGTTTAGAACAGTCCATTCTATCTTGCATCTCTCCTGACTTCCTCACCATTTAGAAGTTCTGTAACTACACAGTATTTTCCCTCTTTTTGGTTTGTAGTTGTCCTCACTTGCCAATTGATGTCTCTGGTTCCCTGTTTACCATCTTGTATGCTTATTTTACTTTGGATATGTCCATAGCTGTGGTTTCTGTGTTATGTCATCTTGTGTATTAATGGTCAGTTGTTGTTTGTTATGTTTGTTTCTCTGTTCAAAGGACTCCCTTTAGCATCTCTTGTAAGCTCAGTCTGGTTTTGACAAATGCCCTAAGTTTCTGCTTATCTGGAAATCTCCCATTTTCACCATCATATTTGAGGGACAGTATTGCCAGGTATGTAATTCTTGGTTGAAAATTTTTATTTTTCAGGATTTTATATATACCATCCCATTGCCTTCTCCCTTGCATGGTTTCTGCTGAGAGATCAGACCTTATTCTTACTGTTTGTCCTTTTAAAATATTTTTTTTTCAGTGCTGCTTTCAGAATTCTTTCTTTGTCTTTTGGGTTCTATCCTTTTTGTAGTTCGTTGGACTTCCTAAATGGATATATTCACATCTGTCATCATATCAGGGAAGTTCTCTTCCAAAAAATGGACAATTTTCTCAGTGGTTTAATTTTTCTCTTCCTGTTCTGGAATGCTAATGACACATAGGTTATTCCTTTGGAAGGTATCCCACATGAACCTTAGGCTTTCTTCATTTTGTTTTAATCATTTTTTCTGATTGATCCCTTTCCAAAGAAGTATTCAATCTAATTAATTCTCTCTTCCATTGCATAAATACTACCCATTTGCACTTTCAATTTGTTATCTATTTCTGACAATTTACTGTTAATCTTCTGGGTTTCTATCTGTAGATTTTGAATCATTTCTAATTTTTCACTTTGTTCTTGTATTTTCTTCCCAATTTTTTTTCTAGGGTTTTCTCTGTGTTTTCTTTGGTCTCTCTCAATCCTTTGAAGATGCCTAAATATAATTATTTTGAATTCCTTATCAGAGAGTTCCATTGCTGCTTCTTCCTCAGGGATGTGTTCTGGGTCTGTATCCTGCTCCTTTATTTCTACCACTTTCTCTTGCTTCTTTGTGTGGACTGTGATGATCTGTTCTCTCCAAGACAGCATGGTGTTATTGTATTTAGATCTCTGTTAACTGTTTAACTCAGCCAAGGGCAAGTCAATCTCTTCTTGGTGTGAGTCAAGCTCTTCTTGGTGGTTGTTTATCATTGATCTTTCCAGTTGTCTGCATCTGGAATGTCCTTGTGGTTCCCTGCAAGTGGAGCCTGTTGTTAAGTCCCTGGAATCTGAGAGAATGCTGTCTCTTTAAATATTCAAAATAATCAAACCCCTTGTAAACATTCAAAATGACTGTGCCCTCCAGACAGGCAAAAGTCCACACTCAGTCCACCTTCCTCTTTGCTGCTTCCCCTTTTATTCACCAGCCACCAGAGCAGTCCTCCGTGCAGTCCTTGGCTAGCAGGGCTGAATTTTAAGTTAATTCTTAGGTCCTACTATCACTCAGAAATATCCAAATTTTCTATGCCTCAGGATTGCTGCCAGACCGAAGCTCTGTATGTCTCCTTTTTTTGGTGTTTTCATGCATTTTTTTCTGCTAATTGGAGTTTAGTCTACTTATATTACCTTCCCTTCAAGGCTCATGGGTCCAGGATTATCTTCTGTAACTGTGGTAATTGATTCTCCTATTTTTTGTTGAAGAGGGTCTGTGCAGTCTTTCTTCCTATTCTGCCATCTTACTGGAACTCCTGCTCCAAAGCTTTTAATACTCCAGTGTATACTCCCCAAAGCAGATTGTGGAACAAGATCTTATGTACTATGTTGTGCCAATTGAGCATGATGTCATCTAAGACAATATAGCCCCAAGTCAGCAGGTCTGGTAATTCTCTCTCTCAAGGTGTTTGGTTGTTTCTGAGTGGTTACTCCAACTCTATCGTTTGTTGCTTTTGTAATGTATGTGGCTAATTTTGTACACAAGTGCATATGTAAGATTGTTGTTGTTATTTGCCATCGAGTCGGCCCCAACTCATAGCTACCCATCCTTGGGTTTCTGAGGCAGTA
>NW_006924432.1:4305-5404 GCF_000298275.1 Orycteropus afer afer
TTTCCATACTGTCCCTCCCCTCACCCAAATCAACGTGTGACCACCAACTAGTCCAAAATTTTCTCTCCCCTTCCCTTTCATCCCTGGTAACCTACAAAGTGAGTTTCCTTCCCTAAGTAAACCTTTCCTTGACTTTTTACAATAAAGTCTCATACAATATTTGTCCTGCAACTGACTCATTTCACGAAGCATAATGCCCACCAATTTCATCCACATTGTGAGATGATTTGTGTTTTCTTCATTATTCTTTAATGTAGCATATTATTACACTGTGTTAATGTACAATAGTTTGGTTATCCATTCATCTGTTGATGGGCATTTATGTTGTTTCCATCTCTTTACTATAGTTAATTGTGCTATGATGAACATGGGTGTGCATATGTCTGTTCAGGTCCTGTCTTTCACCTCTTTGGGATATATTTTTAGTAATGGAATCGCTGGATCAAATGGTATTTCTATTTTCAGTTATTTAAGGAAAGGCCATCCTATTTTCCACAATAGTTGTACCATTTTGCAGTCCCTCTAGCAACGCATGAGAGTTCAATTTCTTTGCCACTTCTCCAGAATTTATTATTTTCTGTCTTGTTGCACTTTGTTATTATTGCTGAGGTGAGATGATATCTCATTGTTGTTCTCATTTTCACGTCTTGAATGGCTAATGATTATGAGCATTTCCTCATGTGTTTGTTGGCTGCCAGTATATCTTATTTAGTGAAGTGTCTGTTCATGTCTTTTGCCTGTTATTGAATTGAATTCTTTGTCTTTTTGATGTTGCGGTGTTGAAGTTTTCTATAAATTTTGGAGATTAGTCCTTTGTCAAATATGTTATAGACATTTCCACCCCTCCCCAATCTGTACATTCTCTTTTTACCCTTTTGGAGAAGTCTTTAGATGCAGGTAAGAATTTAATTTTTAAATGTCCCAGTCATCTAGCTTCCTTTCTGCTGTTTGTGCATTTTTGGTTATTCTTGATAGTCTATTGATGCCATAAATTAAGGCCCCCAGATTTTCTATTATTTTTTCTTTGATGAGCTTTATAGTTTTGGGTTTTATATTTAGCTCTTTGATCCAATTTAAGTTCATTTTTGTGTATGGGCTG
>NW_006924432.1:5586-11320 GCF_000298275.1 Orycteropus afer afer
TGGCTGTATAGTACGTTTTTAGATCAGATAGTGTGAGACCTCCTACTTTGTTTTTCTTCTGCAGCAATGATTTGTTTACCCAAGTTCTCTTTCCTTTCCATATGAAATTAATAATTGGTTTTTCCATGCCCTTAAAAAATGTTGATGGTATCTGGATCAAGATTTGTTTGAATGTGTATATTGCTTTGGGTAATGTTGACATTTTCACAATATTCAGTCTTCCTATGCATGAATTCTCATGGTGTAGTGCCTAAAGCACTTGTCTGCTTACCAGAAGGTTGGTGGTGCCTGGTGCCTTAGGCATCATGCTACCAGTGCTCCTCTTCAGAAGGAAGATTAGGCAATCTACTTCTGTAGAGATACCACCTCAGGAAGCCAAGGATGGGTTGCTATGGGTTAGATCTGACTCGATGGCAGTGAGTTTTTTTTTTTTTGGTATTATAAATGGTGTTATTTTCCTTATTTCCTTTTCAGAAGCCTCTTTGTTGATATACAAGAATCCAACTGCTTTTTTTTTTATGTTAACCTTGTATCCAGTCACTTTGCTGAACCTCTCTATTAGTATTTGTTTTTTAACTGAACCTCTTGGGTTTTTATGCATAGGATCATGTCATCTTCAAATAGAGATAGCTTTACTTCCTCTTTGCCAATTTGGATCCCTTTTAGTTCTCTTTCTTGCCTTATTGCCCTGGCTGGGACTTCTAATACAATGTTAAATAGAAGAGGTGGTAGAGGGCATCCTTGTGTAGTTCCTGTTGGCAAAGGGAATGCTTTGAGTCATTCTCCATTAACCATAATGTTGGCTGTTGGCTTTGTGTATACGCCTTTTATTATGTTCAGCATTTTCTCTTCTATCCATATTTTGCTGAGTGTTTTGAACAGGAATGGGTGTTGGATTTTTTGAATGCCTTTTAGGCATTGATTGATACAATCATATGGTTCTTTTCTTTTGTATTGCTTATGTAACCAAGCAGCAGCAGTAGGATCCAGGTAAGGGGAGGGTGGAGAGGTTTCGAACAGCTAAGGAAGACAAACATGTCTTTCAGTTTGTCATACTGTGGTGGCTTGTGTGTTGCTGTGAGGCTTGACATTGTGCAACTGATGTTTCAAATGCCAGCAAGTTTCAATGCAGCTTACAACTGAGACGGATTAGGAAGAGGCCATACAAGTCTCAAATAATTGGCCAAGGAAAACCTTATGAATAGCAGAAAAACACTCTCTGTTACATTACTGAACAATTTTATGAATAGCCCAGAAACATTGCCCAATACAGTGCAGGAGCCCCTTAGGTCAGAAGGCCCTCAAAATATGACTGGGAAAGAGCTTCCTCAACAGAGTAGAACCAACCTCAATGATACAGATAAAGTAAAGCTTTCAAGATCTCCATTTGCTGATGTAGCATGACTGAAATTGAGGAGAAACAGCTGCAAATATCCATTAATAATCAGAACATGTAATGTACGAAATATGAATCTAGGAAAATTGGAAGTTGTCAAAAATGAAATGGAACACATAAAGATTTATATCCTAGGCATTAGTGAGCTGAAAAGGACTGTTTTTGGCCATTTTGAATCAGATAACCGTATGACCTACTATGTCAGGGATGACAGTTTGAAGAGGAATGGCATGGCACCATACAAAGGATGTTTCAAGATCTGTCCTGAAGTACAATGCTGTCAGTGATATGATAATATCCATACTCTTATAAGGAAGACCAGTTTGTATGACTATTATTCAAATTTATGCACCAAACACCAAAGCCAAAGATGAGGAAACTGAAGATTTTTATCAACTTCTGCAGGCTGAAATTGTGAACGTGCAGTCAAGATGTGTTAATTATCACTGGTGACTAGAATGCAAAAGTTGGAAACAAAGAAGAATTACCAGTAGTTGGAATATTTGGTTTTGGTGATAGAAATAACACTGGAGAGCACATGATAGAATTGTGCAGGACCCACAACTTATTCATTGTAAATACCCTTTTTCAACAACACAAATGGAAGCTCTACACGTGGACTTCACCAGCTGGAATACACAGGAATCAGATTGACTACATCTGTGGCAAGAGGTGATGGAAAAGCTCAATATCTTCAGCCAAAACCAGGCCAGGAGCTGATTGTGGAACCGACCATCAACTGCTCACATGCAAGTTCAACTTGAAGTTGAAGACAATTAAAACAAGTCAACGAGAGCCAAAATAGGACCTTGAATATATCCCTCCTGAATTTAGAGACCATCTAAAGAATAGATTTGATGCATTGAACACCAATGACCAAAAAGCAGAAGAATTACGGGATGACATCAAGAACATCATCCATGAAGAAAGCAAGAGGTCATTAAAAACATGAGAAAAGAACAAAGGACCAAAATGGATGTCAGAAGAGACTCTGAAAGTTGCCCTTGAACAGAGAGTAGCTAAAGCAAATGGAAGAAATGACAACATAAAAGAGTTGAAGAGATTTCAAAGAGCAGCTCAAGCAGACAAAGCCAATTGCTATAATGAAATGTGCAAAGACCTGAAGTTAGAAAACCAAAAGGGAAGAATACGCTCAGTATTTCTGAAGCTAAAAGAACTGAGGAAAAAAATTAAGGCTCAAGTTGCAATATTGAAATATTCTCTGGGCAAAATATTGAATGATGCAGGAAGCATCAGAAGAAGATAGAGGGAATACCCAGAGTCACTCTATCAAAAATAATTGGTCAATGTTCATCCATTTCAGGAGATGGCATATGATCAAGAACCAATGGTATTGAAGGAAAAAGTCAAAAATGCACTGAAGGAATTGGTGAAGAACAAGGCTCCAGGGATTGAAAGACTATCCATTGAGATGTTTCAACAAATAGATGGTCCACTAGAGGTACTAATTTGGTTATGACATGAGATTTAGAAGACAGCTACCTGGCCAACTGACTGGAAGAGATCCATATTTGTACCCATTCCATAAAATGGGAATCCCACAGAATTTGGAAATTATCAAACAATATCATTAATATCACATCCAAGGAAAATCTTACCCTAGATAACTCAAAAATGGTTGCAGCAGTATATTGTCAGAGAACTTCCAGAGGTGCAAACTGGATTCAGAAGAGGACATGGAACAAGGGATATAATTGTTGAGGTCAGATGGATCTTGGTTTAAAACATACCAGAAAAATGTTTACTTGTGTTTTATTGACTATGCAAAAGCATTTGATTTTGCGGATCATAACAAATTGTGGATAACATTGAGAAGAATGAGAATTCCAGAACACTTAATTGTACTCAAGAGGAACCTGTACATAGACCAGAAGGCTGTCATTAGAACAGAACTAGGGGACATTTGCATGGTTTAAAATCAAGAAAGGAGTATGTCAGGGTTGTATCCTTTCACCATAGTTTTTCAAGCTACATGCTGAGCAAATAATCCGAGAAGCAGGACTATATGAAGAAGAATGTGGCATCAAGTTTGGAGGAAGAGTCATTAACAACCTGCGATTCACTGACGACACAACTTTGCTTGCTGAAAATGAGGATGACTTGAAGCACTTACTGATGAAGATTGAAGAATACAGTCTGCAGTATGGATTACATCTCAATATAAAGGAAACAAAAATCCTCAAACCTAGACATATAAGCAGCATCATGATAAATGGAGAAAAGATTGAAGTTGTCAAAGACTTCACATTACTTGGTCTACAAGAACCAACAAATCTGTCCTGGAGGAAGTGCAGCTGGAATGCTCTTTGGACATGAGAACGGCCAGACTTCATCTCACTTACTTTGGTCATGTTATCAGAAGGGACCATTCCCTGGAGGAGGATGTCATGCTTGGTAAGGTGGAGGGTTGACGAAAGAGGGGAAAGCCCTCAAAGAGATGGATTGACATAGTGGGTGCGGTGATGGGTTCAAGTATATCAAGTATTGCGGAGCTGACACAGGACCAGGTGGTGTTTCCTTCTGCTGTGCATGGGGTCACTGTGAGTCAGAGATGATTTGATGGCACCTAACAACAACAACAGCATGGGAATGTTCCTTAGAATTAGTAATGGCCAGATTTCATCTCTGGTACTTTGGTCATGTTTTCAAAAGGGACCAATCCCTCGAGAAAGATATCATGCTTGGTAAATAGAGAATGATTGAAAAAGGGGAAGACCCTCAATGAGATGGATGGACACAGTAACTGCAACACTGGGGTCAAGCATGACAATGATTGTGAGGATGGTGCAGGGTTGAGAAGTGTTTTGCTCCTTTGTACATATGGTCATTATGACTGAGAACTGACTCTAGAGCACCAAACAACAACAAATGTGTGTTTATATTCTTATGTATTCAGTTTGATACTCTTTTACAGGTTTGTGTGTATTTGTGTTTAGATATAAAAATAAGTGGATTTCTTTAGGACAATTATGTCTAATCGATATTTTTTCGTAGATTTGGAAGTAAGGCACTTGCCATGTTGTGATGCCAGAGATGTCAGTATCATGGCAGATTTTAGTAAAATAGTGTCAGTGGCTGCACTAGATTAAAAAATCGCAATGGAATGATGGAGGAGTTGAAAATTTCACAGACTTTGTTCATTCAAGCACATAATTGACTGAAAGAATGATGAATGCATTATTAACACAAAAGCTAGTATATGTATTTCCCTGTACATGGTGCATGTCTTTGTATGTTTGTAAATATGTATTGGAGTGTGTGTGTTCTAATGTGTGAATGTACATGTGTATCCATCTCTGTGTGTGGGTGCATGTATATTTGTGTATATGTGTGAGTATGGGTAGGTGTGGATGTATGTGCTTTTGTGCATGAGTGTGAATGTGTGTGTGTGTGTGTGTGTATGATTTCATGAATAGATACTGGAACTAAAATATAGAAGGAGGGGAATTCCAGTGAAAGAGCCTTCAGATAGAACACAATGGAGTGAACATACTTTCCATATACAGCTCAGACCACTCAGAGACTCAATTCTCCAAACATCTAATGCATTGAAAAAGCTGATTGGCCTATAAAGTTATGTGAGTGTGAAGTTCACAGCTGAGACAGCAGCAAATATTTAAAGTTAGATTATTGGTCAAGCACGGAACATTCCAGATGTCCAGCCTTACTGAGGGTGAGAAAAGTATGATTATCTCTAGAGGATAGAGGTAGGAATAGGGAGGGGTTTTCCTGAGAATGAAAGAATATTAGGTGAAAATACAATAGCACAATAATTATCTAATTTACAATTATAGCCCTTTTATTAGAATTTCTCCTAAGAGTACAGGGAATGAGCACATCACAGCAGGATATGATTCCTCCAAGCACCAGGTACTCAGGGACAATTCCAATCTTTTCTCTTCTGAGAGGAGGTAAAGCCCTAAACAGTGAGTTCCATTGTTCTGTGATGTATCACTTTTGCCAAAAGTACAATTGGAAGGACATTTGTTCTTACTTAGCATAATGAGCAGGGTTTACATAAGGTACAGGGAAAAGATACAAGTGGAGTTCATCATTCACAAGGACTAGTAATATAAAAAATAGCTGAAGCCAAAAAAAGGGTGATAGTTGGATACAGAGTTTACTATGATGGCAATAGCAGATGTGCTCATCTACTCAGCCCACTACTTTTCCAAACTGCTAGGCTTGTAAATCAGGAAAATGTTACTATACATATACATTTATGTGTGGTGCAGCCAAAAAGGTAAAGGAGATACAGGAATAATATCTGAAAGTAAAAAGGGAAAGAAATAAGAGTTTACTATGCATTTAGCTCTT
>NW_006924432.1:11420-13876 GCF_000298275.1 Orycteropus afer afer
GAAGCCATCACCACAGTAAAAAAAAAAAAAAAAAGCAACACTCTACCAAGTGTGGATATTTTCAAGAGATAAAGAGATACTTGGAGCATTGACTTCAAAAAAGCCCACCTTACCCTTGTAGGATCGGATCACCAGAAGCTTCCCAAAAAGCCAAAGCACACCCACCAAGTAGATTCCAACTCCTAGTGACCCCAACGGGGTTTCTAAGGCAATAACTCTTTACAGAAGTAGATTGTCAGAAACTCAGACCCAGTTAATCTGCTTCATGGTTCTGGAGACTGAATCACCCTTTTCGAGAGAAGACCTCAAAAAACACTAATCATATGTCCCTGTTAAGAAAAGAGACAAGATGGTAGAAGAGAAAGAGCTGGAAGCGGAGAAACACATAAATTCTAATCAGATGATAAAAACCCATTTTCAATACTACTGAGGTTGATAGCATATTTTAGTGACTGGGAAGATTACAGAAGGGGCAGCAGCAGAAATCTAAAGCCTGTCTGTTGTGTCTGGGTTTTTCTAGTATCTATAGGATTACCTTGTGGTGATATAAGTCTGTTGTTTTTATTATTTTCTAGAAGTTATTTTCTTTTTGCAGGTGCTTATAGGTATGAGTTGGAATTGATTCAATGACAGTGTTTTTGTTGTTGTTTTGTTTTTGTGGGAAAGGGAGTTGGAGGAGGAATGAACAAAAGCTAAAAGGAAATAAAACAGAAAGAGTTTGAAAAAAATATGAGCAGCTGCAGAATAAACATGTCTGAACTGGATATAATTTCTCTAAAGTGTACTGGTCATGTTCCTGGGGGTTCATTACACTGTGTGCACATCCAAAAGGACACAGAAGCCATTGACCTAAGGTTGCACAGTTTTCTCTATGATCCTTCATTGTGTCATCTTCCCCCTTTCAGTAGTTATATAAGAAAGAGAAATGTAGAAGAGAAAAACGTAAACAGAAGCCACCAATCACTCTGTACGAACAGAAATCACATAGGCTACACAAAGGCCTATGGAGCAAGCAGTGCAGAAACTGCAAAGTTAAAACCCAGAGGAAGCAGCTCCCCAGATCCTCAGGCTTACACTGAGGGTGAAAGAAGTATAAATTCTGAGCAAAAGAGGAGAAGGGAGGGAATTGACAAATGATAACTAAACTGCAATGGGAATATTATGAGCTCTATACACCAGAGTTCAAAGAAGTAAAGAATAATAGGAGGAGGAATGAAGAAAGAAGGGATAATTGAAGGAGTGGGAATAAAGAAGGAAATGACTTAGGAGAAATGAGAAAGAGGGAGAAAGAAGAGTAAGGAGGAGTGGAGAAAAGAAGAGACAAACAGGAGAGGAGAAAAGAGGAGGTAGTAGGAGGGTAAAAAGCAATATTGGAAGAAGTAGAGAGGAAGAGTGGAAGGAGAAGAGGGAATGAAGGAAAGAAGATGGAAGATGGGAGGAGGAGTGAGAATGTATATAGAAGAAGAGGAAGAGGAAAGGAGGAGAAAGTGGATGAGGAAGAGAAGGGTGAAACAGAAGGAAGGAGAGGAAGAGAAAGAGAAGTGATATGAGGGGAAGGAGTTGAGGTGGAGAGAAAGAGAATGGCAGAGGAAATAGAAGGGTGATACTGATGGAGGTTAAGAAGGGGACTCCAGGAAGAGGAGGAGGAGGCTAAGGAGGAGGAAGGAGAGGAGGAAGAAATACCACCTTCCTCCTGGCATCATCCTTATACACACAGCCAGTCATACCCTTAAAAGAAACATATTAACATTGTGTCCAGATTAAAGGCAGTGGTGGAGAATGATGAGATTAGTATTTCTTCCTCATCTCTCCTACTGAGCTCAAATCCTCATAGGATAAAGAGATGGGAAAAATTAAAATAATGGTGAGCATGACACAGTTTTTCTCTCTGTTTCTAGAAAAGGAAAAGCAAAACTAGACAGCACAAATTTACATGATACAACATAAAGTCACAAAACAAGGAAAATTTTTCATATTTTGCAGTGCCAACTTGGGAACTTGAATTGTCACTGCATTCAAAGGGAAGCTATCATCAAATTATTGAATTAGAAATTCATGGATATAATCCAGGTGATATGAGCAAGGTCATTTAACTTTCTTGTTTTCTGCATCTGTAAGTTTCATTTTCACTCTACCACAAAAAGGACTATTACCCCTTGCATTTATAAGCTGTTTTGTGTTACCAGAGCATTTGATAAAATTTCAGAAATTCTCTCTCTCTCTGTCTCTGTCTCTGCATTTCTCTCAGAATATTTTTCTCACATTAGGGAATCTTGCCACATGCCCATTTAATAAAATACAAATAAGAATATATAGGGAGAGGAGTCCAGTGACCAGAATCACTAATGGCATGAAGGAGACTCCAAATCAGAGTAGATCTTTCTTTGAGTGATTAGGAAAGCATCTCTGATGAGCCTGGAGAGCTAACATCTTCAGTTTACTCACTGTTCAAGGAC
>NW_006924433.1:0-1280 GCF_000298275.1 Orycteropus afer afer
TTCGTCTCACCTATTTTGGTCATGTTGTAAGAAGGGACCATTCCCTGGAGAAGGATGTCATGCTTGGTAGGGTGGAGGGTCGACGAAAGAGGGGGCGGCCTTCGATGAGATGGATTGACACGGTGCTGCGATGATGGGCTCAAGTATAGCAGGCATTGTGGAGCTGGCACGGGATCGGGCAGTGTTTTGTTCTGCTGTGCATGGGGTCACTATGAGTCGGAAACGACTCGACGGCACTTAACAACAACAACAGTTCTTCATGGTATCCTGATATTATCCATTTTATTTCTGTTGGTTCTGTTGTGATGTAACACATTTCATTTCTTATTCATGTTATTTGTATTCTCTCCCTGTTTTCCTTTGTTAAATTTGCCAGTGGTTTGTCAATTTTATTAATTTTTTCAAAAACCAACTTCTAGTCTTGTTGATATTTTTCTATTGTCTTTCTATTTTCTGTTTCATTGATTTCTGCTCAAATCTTAATTATTTCCTTTCTTCTGATGACTATAGGCTTTTCTTACTGTTCTTTTCCTAATTGTTGGAGATGTTGATTTAAAGTTTTGATTTTGGCTCTTTCCTCTTTTTTGATGTGTGCATTTATTGCTATAAATTGGTCTCTGATCACTGCTTTTGCTGTGTCGCAAAGATTTTGGCATGTTGTGTTTTCATTCTCATATGATTCAAGGAATTTTTCAATTTCACTTTTTATTTCTTCCCTTATCCAGTCTTTCCTAAGGAGGGTGTTGTTCAGTTTCCATGTGTTTACTCTTTTCCTGTTGATCTTCCTATTGTTGATTTCTAATTTGATAACATTGTGATCTGAAAAGATGCTTTGCAGTATTTCAATGTTTTTAAATTTATGAAGGCTTGCTTTATGGCCTAATATATGGTCTATCAGGGAAAATGTTCCATGTGCACTGGAAAAGAATGTATACTGTGCTGTTGTTGGGTGAAGTGCTTTGTAGATGTCTATAAGGTCAAGTTGGTGGATTGTATTGTTTAGGTCTTCTGCATCTTTGTTGAGTTTCTTTCCAGTTCTATTTTTCATTGAAAGTGGTGTATTAAAGTCTTCTACTATGACTGTGGAGTCATTTATTTGCCTTTTCAACTCTTTGAAAATCTGATTTATTTATTTTGGGGCTCTTTCATTGGGTCCATAGATACTTGTTATGGTTATATCTTCTTGTTCAATTAATCCTTTAATCATTATATAATGTCCTTCCTTGTCTCATATGGTGGTTTTTGTCTTAAAGTCAATTTGATCAGAAATTAATATTGCC
>NW_006924433.1:3208-3710 GCF_000298275.1 Orycteropus afer afer
TTGGTCTGGTTTTAACAAATGCCCTTAATTTCTGCTTATCTATAAATCTCCTAATTTCACCGTCATATTTGAGGGACAATTTTGCCAGAAAGCACATAAAAATGATAACACAATAACATATAATTTTTGGCTGAAAATTTTTCTCTTTCAGGATTTTTATATACCATCCTATTGCCTTCTCACTTGCATGGTTTCTGCTGAGAAATCAGAGCTTATTCTTACTGGATGTCCTTTGTAAGTAACTTTTTGTTTTTTCCATGCTGCTTTCAGGATTCTGTCTTTGTCTTTGGTTTTGATGAGTTTGATGATGATATACCTTGCTGATTTTCTTTTGGGGTCTATACTGTTTGGGGTTCGTTGGACTTCCTGAAAGGATATATTCTCATCTTTCATGATATCAGGGAAGTTCTCTTTCAATAAATCTTGGACAATTTGCTTAGTGGTTTTATTATTCTCTTCCTGTTCTGCAATTCCAGTGACATGTAGGTTATTCCTTTTGATG
>NW_006924433.1:3986-4600 GCF_000298275.1 Orycteropus afer afer
TTCTGAGGAGTGGCTGGTGGGTTTGAACCACCAGCCTTCTGGTTAGCAGTCAAGTGCCTTAGGCACTATGCTACCAGAGCTCCTATTCTTTTGAATTCCTGATCAGGGAGTTCCAATGCTGTTTCTTCCTCAGGGATGTGTTCTGGGTCTGTATCCTGCTCCCTTGTTTCCACCACTTTATCTTGCACCTTTGTGTGGATTGTGATGATCTATTGTCTCCGAGACATTGTGATGTTATTTTATTTATATCTCTGTTAACCATTTGTGAAGAGCAGGTAAGGGTGAGTCAAATTCTTATTGGTGGTTGTTTATTGTAGGCCCGTTAGTGGAGAAGAAGGTAGTGATCCTCACTCAGTAAGTGAAGCTGAAGGAGATGTGGGTGTAGTTGTGTCATATGGGGACTGTTGCTGTCTCCCACCCAGTTAGACAAAAATAACAATTGAATAACCATCAAATATGTAAAAGCAAATGGACAAAAAACACACTGTGTAATCACAGGAACAGTAATCACAAAAGAGAAAAGGGGGAAAAATAAAACACTGCAATATCTGGGGAGAGTGCAATAAGAGAAAAGAGTGGAGAAGGAGAATAATGAGGGAAAAAAAAGGGAAAAA
>NW_006924433.1:5577-7157 GCF_000298275.1 Orycteropus afer afer
TCTGTATGTGTGTTAATTGATTCATCTTTTCTTTGTTGAAGAGGGTCTGTACAGTCTTTCTGACTATTCTGCCATCTTACTGGAACTCTTTCCTTGACTTTTTACAATAAAGAACTAAAACAGTATTTCACCTTTTGTGATTGACTTACTTCACTCAGCATAATATTCTCCAAGTTTGTCTACATTATGTGGTGGTTTGTAGCTTCTACATTACTTTTTAGTGTTGCATAGTATTCCACTGTGTGTGTTTACCATAGTTTGGTTATCCATTCTTCTGTTGATGGGCGCCTAGGTTGTTTCCATCTTTTTGCTATTGTAAATAGTGTTGTGATGAACATGGTTGTGCATATATCTGTTCTTGTCCTGGCTCTCACTTCTTTAGGATATATACCTAGTAATGGGATTGCTGCATCAAATGCTATTTCTAATTCCAACTTTTTAAGGAGTCACCATACTGCTTTCCACAGTGGTTGTATCATTTTACAGTCCTGCCAGCAGTTTACGAGAGTCCCAATCTCTCCCAATTCTTACCAGCATTTGTTACTTTCTGTCTTCTTGAACTTCGCTATTCATGCTGGGGCCAGATGGTATCTCATTGTTGTTTTGATTTGCATCTCTCTAATGGTTAATGATCATGAACACTTCTTGTGGTGGTTAAGTTTGTGTGTCAGCTTGGTTGGGCCTGGTTGAGTGGCCAGGCAGCTGGTGGTTGTTATTCCCCATGATGAGACTGGCACTCAATTCCATTGTGGTATCTACCAAAAGCAGCTGAGTACTTGCTTTAGGGATATGGTCTGCTTCCCGTATATAAGAAACAGCTTTGGGAACAGTCTCTAGCTCATGGTACACTTGAACTCTGCACGTAGCCATGTTGTTGTTCAGCAGCCTGCCATGCTCTGCTGACCTTGGGACTTACAATGAACTTGAATGAACAGCTTGCCGTGTGGTTTGGTAACATTGGGACTATGCCGTTTTATTTGTCAACCTTGGACTTGTTAGCCTCACAGCCAGTAGCTGCCTGAGTGAATAGATCTCTCTAGCTTCAGTGGGCCAGGAGCAAGAGGCAGAGCTGAAGCCCAAGGTCGAAGGGCTTTCACCCAGCCCCTAGAGCCTGGCACTTTGAACTCAGACTTAAAGCCTCCAAACTGTAAGAGAATAAACTCCTGTTTGTTCAGCTGTACCATTTGTGGTATATTCTTGTCAGAGTGGCACTAGGTAACCAGAACCCTTCTTTATAAGTTTGTTGGCTGCCAGACTATCCTCTTTGGTGAAGTGTATATTCATGTCTTCTGCCTACTTTTGAATTGGATTGTTTGTCTTCTGGGGTTTGAGGTGTTGGAGTTTTCTATAAATTTTAGAGATAAGTCTCTTGTCAGATATGTCATCGCCAAATATATTTTCCCAATATTCAGGTTGTCTTTTCACTCTTTTGGAGAAATCTTTGGAAGTACATAAAAATTTAATTTTTAGAAGATCCCATTCACCTAGTTTATCTTCTGCTGTTTGTGCATTTTGGATTATGCTTGATACTCTATTTATGCCATCTATTGTTGTTGTTGTTGTTGTTGTTGTGTGCCATC
>NW_006924433.1:8247-9301 GCF_000298275.1 Orycteropus afer afer
GGGGCATGTGGTATTGATTTCCTTATTTCCTTTTCAGGAATCTCTTTGCTGGTATAGAGGAATCCAGCTGATTTTTGGATGTTGATCTTATCCTTCCACTATGATAAATCTCTCAATTACTTCCAGTAGTTTTCTAGCTGAGTTGGTTGGATTTTCTACGTATAGGATCATATTATCAGAAAATAGGGATAGTTTTACTTCTTCCTTACAAATCTGGATGCCTTTGATTTCCCTTTCTTGCTTTATTGCCCTGGTTAGGACTTCCAGTACAATGTTAAATAGAAGAGGTGATAGAGGACATCCTTGTCTGGTTCCTATTCACAAAGGGAATGGTTTCAATGTCTCTCTATTGAGAATAATGTTGGCTGTTGGCTTTGCATATATGCCCTTTATTATGGTGAGGAATTTCCCTTCTATTTCTATTTTTCTGCGTTTTATCAGGAATGGATTTTATCAAATGTCTATTCTGCATCGATTGATATGATCATGTGGTTCTTTTCCCTTATTTTACTTCTGTGATGGATTACATTGATTGTTTTTCTAATGTTGAACCATGCTTGAATGCCTGGTATAAGCCTCACTTGTTTGTAATGTATTATTTTTTTAATAAGATTTTTGGAGTCTATTGGCTAGGATTTTGTTGAAGATTTTTGCATCTATATTCATGAGGGATATTGGTCTATAGTTTTCCTTCTTAGTACTGTCTTTGCCTGGTTTTGGTATCAAGGTTATGCTTGCTTCATAAAATGAATTTGGGAGGAGTCCAGCCTTTTCTATGTTCTGGAATAGTTTGAGTAGGATTAATGTCAGTTCTTCTCTGAACATTTGGTAGAATTATCCTGTAAAACCATTTGGGCCATGTGATAGTTGAAGCTGTGTGTCAACTTGGCTGGACCCCAGTTCTGTGTGGTTGTTCCCATGATGGGATCGGATAACTGTGTTCTGAGTGGCCAATCTGTTCAAAGGGAATTTCCCTAGGGTGTCGACTGCTTCCAGAATATCCAGGGACATCCTGGGAAGAGAGACATTCTTCCGTGGATTGGTATTCTGTTGT
>NW_006924433.1:11161-13283 GCF_000298275.1 Orycteropus afer afer
CTGTCTCTAGGAGGACTCTTTTTGAGCCTGGCAGCGGGGCCAAACTAACCAATTATAACATCAGAATTCTAAACACCTGAGCGAGAGTGAAGTTCCCAGAACATTGTTCTACTTGCAACAGAAATACCCCAGGTGGATAA
Organism: Orycteropus afer afer; assembly: GCF_000298275.1. NCBI lineage: Eukaryota > Metazoa > Chordata > Mammalia > Tubulidentata > Orycteropodidae > Orycteropus > Orycteropus afer. Next base: position 11,302 of record NW_006924433.1, read on the forward strand.
TTTTAACAATCAGGAGTTCCTCAGTTGCTCATGGCAAATTCCACCATGGAGTTTACAAAGACTTATGGCTAGAGTATCCATACCAGGTAATTTACTACACCACACCTGTTCAATTTCTTCTTTTTTTATGGGTCTGTTCAACTTTTCCACCACAGTCTCTGTTAGTTCAAGTAAGTATTATGTTTCTAGAAATTTGCCCATTTCTTGTAGATTTTTTAATTTGTTGGAGTACAGTTCTTCATAATATCATGATATTATCCTTTTTATTTCAGTTGGTTCTGCTGTGGCATTCCACAATTCATTCCTTATTCATGTTATTTGTATTCTCTCCCTCTTTTCCTTTGTTAATTTTGCCAGAGTTTTGTCAATGTTATTAATCTTAAAAAAAAAAAAAAAAAAAAAAAAAAAACCCTTTTTCCTTTTTTTATTTTTTCTTTTTATTTCTTTTTCTTTTATTTCCCCTCAAATTTTTTTTTTTTTTTTGGGGGCCTTTAGGTTTTTTTTTTTTTTTTTTTTTTTTGCTGCTCTTTTTCAAATTGTGGGAGATGTTGGGTTAAGGTTTTGGGCTCTTTTTTTCTTTTTTAATGTGTGCATTTATTGCTATAAATTGGCCTCCGATCACTGTTTTTGCTGTGTCCCAAAGATTTGGTACATTGTATTTTCATTCTTGTTTGATTCAACAAATTTTTTAATTTCATTTTTTATGTTTTCTATTACCCACTCATTTTTAAGGAGGGTGTTATTCAGTTTCCACGTTTTTGGTCTTTTTCCATTGATCTCCCTATTGTTATTTCTAATTTAACAACATTATTATGTGAGAAAAAGCTTTGCAGTATTTCAATGTTTTTAAATTTATTAAGGCTTGCTTTGTGGCCTAACATATGGTCTATCTGGAGAAAGATGTATGTACACTAGAAAAGAATGCATATTGTGCTGTTGTTGGGTGAAGTGCTCTGTAGATGTCTACAAGGTCAAGTTGGTGATTGTAGTGTTCAATTCTTCTGTGTCTGCTTGAACAATTTCTCTTAGAAAGATTAGCACAAGGCCAGTGCCCATGAGGCAGAAGTTAAAGATGTCCCAAATGTCCAAACTATCATGCCACCCCAGCAATTCAGACACTAACTCCTTCTCCTCCTCTCAGTAATCTCCCCCATCTTGTTGTTGTTGTTAGGTGCCATTGAGTCACTTGGGACTCATAGTGACCCCATGCACAGCAGAATAAAACACCACCCGGTCCCATGCCAGCTCCATGATCCTTGCTATACTTCAGCGCAACGTAACAGCCACCATGTCAATCCATCTCATCAAATCCATCTTGTCGACCCTCCACCTTATGAAGCATGACATCCTTCTCCAGGGAATGGTCCCATCTGACAACATGACCAAAGTAGGTGACTTGCAGCCTATCCATTCTCACTTCCAAGGAGCATCTCAGCTGCACTTTCTCCAGGACATACCTGTTAGTTCTTTGGCAGTCCATGGTACCTTCAGCATTCTTTGCCAGCACAACTCAAAAGCATCAACCCTTCTTCGGTCTTCCTTATTCATTGTCCAGCTCTCACATGCATACAAGGTGATTGGAAATATCATGGCCTGTGTCAGGCGCACCTTGGTCCTGAAGGAGACATCCTTGCTCTTCAGCACTTGAAAGAGTTCCTTCACAGCCAATCTGCCCAGTGCTACACATCATCTAATGTCCTGATTGCTGCTTCCATTGACCTCAATTGTAGAACCCAGCAACATGAATTCTTTGACAACCTCAATCTTTTCTCCATTTATGGTAATGCTGCTTATTGGTTCAGTTGTGAGGGTTTTTGTCTTATTTATATTGAGATGTAATCCATACTGCAGACTGTGTTCCTCAATCTTCATCAGTAAGCACCTCAAGCAAGCAAAGTTGTATCATCAGCATATCTCAGGTTGTTAATGATTCTTCTTCCAATCCTGATGCCACATTTTTCTTCATATAGTCCAGCTTCTCA
>NW_006924433.1:15438-15991 GCF_000298275.1 Orycteropus afer afer
ATTTCATTTTTTACAACTTCCAATTTTCCTAGGTTCATACTTTGTACATTCCATGTTCTGATTATTAATGGATGTTTGCTGCTGTTTCTCCTCAATTTGAGTGGTGCCACGTCAGCAAATGGAGTTCTTGAAAGCTTTACTTTATCCATATGAGTAAGACTGATTTTACTCTGATAGTGCAGCTCTTTCCCAGTCCTACTTTGAGAGCTTTCTAAGCTAAGTGACTCATCTTCTTCCTCTGTATTGGACAATGTTTCTGAACTATTCATAAAGTTGTGCAGTAATGTATCAGACAGTGTTTCTCTGATATTCATAAGGTTTTACCTGGCCAATTCTTTGAGAATTGATGGCCTCCTCCTTCTTCCTAGTCTGTCTCAGTCTGCAAGCTGGGCTGATATCTGTGCAACATGTGCACCCCACTGGGTTTGAAACACCAGCAGCACAGCCTCAAGACTCACAGCAACATGTCACCACAGTAGGACAAAATGACAGACTAGTTTGTCTCCCTTAGCTGTTGGAACCCCTCCAACCACCCTTACCTGGATCCCTGTGG
>NW_006924434.1:0-495 GCF_000298275.1 Orycteropus afer afer
ACAAATTCCCTTAGTTTCTGCTTATCTGGAAATCTCCTAATTTCACCATCATATTTGAGGGACAATTTTGCCAGGTATGTAATGCTTGGTTGAAAATTTTTCTCTTTCATGGTTTTATATATACCATCCTATTGTCTTCTTGCTTGCATGGTTTCTGCTGAGAAATCAGAGTTTATTCTTACTGGCTGTCCTTTGTAGGTAACTTTTTGTTTTTCCTGTGATGGTTTCAGGATTCTGCCTTTGTCTTTGGTTTTGATGAGTTTGATGATGATGTATCTCGGTGATTTTCTTTTGGGGTCTATCCTATTTCAGGTTCGTTGGACTGGTTATATTCTTGTCTTTCATCCTATCCAGGAAATTCTCCTCCAGCAAATCTTGGACAATTTTCTCACTGGTTTTTATTTTTCTCTTCCTGTTCTGGAATTCCAATGACACTCAAGTTATTTCTTTTGATGGTATCCCACATGAACCTTAGGCTTTCTTCATTTTGTTTTG
>NW_006924434.1:2218-10904 GCF_000298275.1 Orycteropus afer afer
AGACTGTGATGGAGTTCCTGTGGGTCCAGAAGGTAGCTGAGGATGGGGTATGGCCACACCTCTGTTCACCAAGTGGGTGTGGGGTATAAGAGTAACAGGAGGAATGTTGTACCTTTTCAGTCTTGCGGGTCTGGAGTGTCCTTGTGGTTGCTGGAAAGCAGAACGTGTTCTTAATCTGCAAGAGCACTGTCCCTTTAAATATCCAAAATAGTCAAGCCACTTTTAAACCTTCAAAATGGCCATGCCTTCCAGACTGGCAAAAGTCCACAGCTCAGCCCATGTTTCTCTTCACCATCTCTGTTTATTCCCCAGCCACAGAGCAGTCCTCTGTGCAGTCCGTGGCTAGCAGGGCTGATTTTTAGGTTAATTCTTAGGCCCTACCACCACTTGGGAATCTCCAAGCTGTCTGTGCTGTGCTGTCAGGATCACTCAGGATCACTGCCAGACCACAGTTCCATATGTCTTCTTTTTTGGTATTTTCCCACATATTCTTCTGCTAGTTGGGGTTTAGTCCATTTCTATATCCTTCCCTTCAAGGCTCAGGGGTCCAAGTTATCTTCTATGTCTGTGTTAATTGGTTTCCCTTTTCTTTGTTGAAGAGGGTCTGTGCAGTCTTTTTGCCTAGTCCGCCATCTTGCTGGTCTCCCATCTGGTTCTTTTCCAGGATAGCTTCTGTTCCTTTTCTTTTCCCTTGTAAATTGGTCACTTTTTTAAAAAATTATTTTAGATTGAGTAATTATCTATTGTATACTGAGAGTTATGAACATTATATTGTGGCAACTCTAGATTCTGTTACTTTGCTCTTGAAGATGGTTGATATTTTGATTTAACAAACATTTGGCTTGCTTAGATTCAGATCTAAGTCGTTTCTCATCTGTGATGAACAGATGCTTAAAACTCAATCTTTCAGCCTTCACTGAAAGGTGCTTTAAGTCTGATTCACATATACATGTTTCAGTGTTAGCCAGAGACTTAATGAGGATGACTTGAAGCACTTACTGATGAAGATTGAAGACTGCAGTATGGATTACACCTCAATAAAAAGAAAACAAAAATCCTCATAACTGGACTAATAAGCAGCATCATGACAAATGGAGAAAAGATTGAAGTTGTCAGACTTAATATTACTTGGTTCTGCAGTCTACCCCAATGGAAGCAGCAGTCAAGACATAAAAATATGTATTTGCATTAGGCAAATCTGTTGCAAAAGACCTCTTTCAAGTACTGAAGAGCAAAGATATCTCCTTGAAGATTAAGATGCACCTAACCTAAGCCATGGTATTTTCAATTGACTCATATGTGTGTGAGAACTGGGCAATGAATAAGGAATACCAAAGAAGAGTTGATGCTTTTGAATTGTGGTGCTGGCAAAGAATACTGAAAATACCATGAACTCCTAAAAGAACTAACAAATCTATCTTGGAAGAAGTGCAGCCAGAATGCTCATTGGAAGCGAGAATGCCCAGACTTTGTCTCATTTACTTTGTTCATGGGACCATTCTCTGGAGAAGGATTTCATGCCTGGTAAAGAGGAGGGTCAACAAAAAAGGGGAAGGCCCTCAAGAAGGTGGATTGACACAGTGTCTGCAACAATGGGTTCAGGTATAGCAAGGATCATGAGGATGGCACAGGACTGGGCAGTGTTTGTTTTGTTGTACATATGGTTGCTATGAGTCAGAGATGACTGAACAGCACCAACCCAACAAAGAGACTTAGTAGAGTTTGAGAGAGTCTTTCTGTAGCTTTCTCATTTCCAGGCATCTCTCTTCACTTCTGGTGGCTAAGGTTGCTTTTCAGTTCTCCCCTCTGGTAGCACAGTACCTAAGACATCTGACTACTAACCAGAAAGTTAGTGGCTCAAACCCACAAGCCACTCCACAGAAGGAAGACTGGGCAATCAACTTGTGTAAGGATTTACTGCCTTGGAAACCCAATGGGGGTTGCTATCAGTCAGAATAAACTGGATGATGGTGGGTTTGGTTTTTTGATTTTCTACCACTTCTTACTGAAGTGTCAGTAAAAACCACTTTTTACTGAAGTGTCAGAGAAATAATACTATTCATGTCTTCTTTGGAGGAGAAAGCATGTGGTCACTCATGCTGTGCATTAGGACTTGTTTCATGATATAAGTCTTGGAAGACACTTACCCAAATAGTTTCTTAAGAGAAATGGCAGAGGAGGGAGAGACTACAAGCTGAAAGGTAAGCTCCTTACCATGGTTTCTGGATAGTTTACAGATTACAGGCAGTCCTCAGGTTACGAGTGTTCAATTTAAGTACAACCTGTAGTCCTCATATAGACTGTTATATTAAATAATATGAGGTACATATGAGGTACAAATGGATGTTACTTTGCAACATGTATAAAAACATTACTATTATTGTTATTACTACATTACTATGTTAAAGAGATTGTTGTTGTTGTTGTTATATGGCGTCGAGTTGAAACTGAGCCATAGCGACCCCTCCTTGGGTTTCCGAGGCAGTATCACTAAGGAAGTAGATTGCCCAACCTTCTTTCTGAGGAGTGGCTCATGGGTTTGAACTGCCAGCCTTCTGGTTAGCAGTCAAGTGCCTTAGGCATGTATTTCTTTAAATTTTTTGTGCATAGAAAAGTACTATACGCTATATACTAAGACAAACATTTGATTAAGTAATGTTAGATATGAAGCATAACTAACTGTTCCAACTTACATACAAACTTGACTTAAAGACAGATTTAGGAACTGAACTCATTTGAAATCCAAAGACTTCTGGTATTCATCCTGGTCTCATTCCCTAACCTCTTCTTTTACACTTTATACTTCAAAAATCTAAAAATACTGTATGCTTTTTTCCTCCATGCCTTGCATATATAGTTCCCTCTGTATAGAATGCACTTTAAGTCTTTCTTGAGCTATTACCTATTTACCAATCAAGATTAAACTCATTTGTCACCTCACTGTATCCTATGCCTCTTTCTCTCATACAACTTAATGCATTCTGTTGACAGTTTTTATATCCATGTTCTCCACTAGAAAGAAACTCCTAGCAAAAAGGACTCTTATTTTTTTTCAATATTGCGTACCTAGCATTTAATATAGCACCTAATATTTCCTTAAAAGAAAAATATGATTGTTAACCCAAAATTAAAGGTCAAAGTATTTTACTGAACTTAGTCACAGTGACCTGAATTAAATACTCCTTGAGACCAATTTTTCTTTCTCAATTTTCAAACAAATTCTTAATGTCTAATTAGTTTTTCTAAGTACCTTGTAATGTACGTGGTCCTTGTATGCATGCTGCTATAAATTTGAGTGTGTTTGGTGTCAGTTTGTACACCCACTTGTTCAATGTTCTAGCTATTATCACCACATCACAAATCACCCCAAACTTAATATTGTAAAACAATTTTATTGTGCTTTCTGATTCAGAGGATCAGAAATTCAGACAGACAACAGAGGGAATGCCTTATGACATCTTGACCCTTAGTTTTGGTGACATGGACATGTGAAGGCTTCTTGGGAAATCTACTTTCATAGGATACCTCCTCGGAAACCCAAGGAGAGGTCACTATGAGTTGGATCTGACTTCACAGCAGTGAGTTTAGTTTTTGGTTTGATGCCTAAGCTAGCATTACATAAGGACTTGAAATATCTACAGCAAAGGCATATTTATGGAAAATAGGGCCTATGGCAAACATTGAAATTGCACCTCTGCATGTAAGGAGAGCCCCGTTTCAAGATGAATAGACATTGATAGCTGTGACTCCTCAGCAGAAAAACTGTCTGCCCCTAGTCTGGCTGCCCCAGTCAAGTGCCTTTCATACTTGTAGCATCTCAGAATGTCATTTTATGCCTCATCTGCTGCCCCTTTGGACTTGCATTTGGGGAGTAAGGGTCCTCTTCTGCCTCCTGCCTTACTTCACTTCTGATGTCTTTCATGCTTAAGGAAAGATGTTGAGTATACTGGGTTAATAGAAACTGCTTTGATCTGCTTTGACCTCTCCATGTGGCTTGGGCATAGTTGGTGAGTTCTGAGACAGAGTCTCCCATAGAACCAAGTGGAATTTTCATGGCCTTTTATGACTTAAATAAAATCCCTTCTGTCATATTCTGTTGGTTCCTCCTGAAGTACTAATACAATATAAATTCTAGATATCTGAAGCTGAGGTCCAGAACCCAGACTTACATGATAGACTGTTCCCCTTAAGTAACTCTGCTTGAGTGCCCAGTTGGCACAACTAACTGGTATTCCAATTAAGGCAATCCTCAACTAGGAGGAAAGATGGGTTACTTGTTCACCTGGCCTACGAGAGGTGAAGATATTACCCATTAGTGGAAAGAACACTTCCTTCTATTTCAAGGTGTTGGGCACTGCTTGAATCAGCGGGAATCCTTAACCTTTGAGACTGCTGATCAAGGGATAAATAAGACCTTCTGTGATATATCTCTGGCCATCAATGTGGAGAACACACTGACAGGATATTACTGTTAACTTTCCATGGTCTCATTCTTTTTTTCTCTCCTTGTTTGTTCTAAGTCACATGTATTTGGGTCTTGAAGAAACAACTATCAAAACAGGGGACAAGACATTTTCCATAACTGTAGGCTTCATCCTAGTGCCCAAATGCACACCATGTTTTGTAAACTGCCTCCTTTTCCAGCTAACACTGGAATATAGCAGCTTCAATTGCCTAGAGCTTCTGAGCCTGGCCTCTGGTCCTCAACCCTCACATGCTATGCCAGTACAGTACCAGTTGTTATTGAGTTGAGTCCAACTCATGGTGAACTAAGTGTGTCATTGTAGAACTGTGCCTCATAGGGTTTTCAATGGCCAATTTTTTGGAAGTAGATCTCTATACCTTTCTTCCAAGGTGCCTTCCAAGGTGAAGTTGAACCTCTAAACTTTCAGTTTGCAGCCAAACACATTAGCATTTGTATAACCTAGGGATTTCTCACATGCATAGGCTATGATTTTTCACTCTCGACTTGTTCCCTTTCAACATCATCATTGCTCATTACATTCTGCAGGGAAAAGCAGTTTCTGTTTTCTCATCCCAGAGACTCCTTCCTTCTGGACAGAGCTATGTTTATAGCCCCACTCCATGTGAGTATGCACTGCACATAGCTCATCTTAAAAGCCATTTTGCCATCTTGGGACAATTTCAGAGTGCACATCACTATTCCCCAGGCACACAGGCTTCCCGCTAAGCTGTACTTAGAATGCTCTTCTGGGCTTTTTGAACTCATTTTCTTGGCCGCTCCTTTTCAATCAAATAAGCACCTGCTTTTTTTTTTTTGCCATTTGGGCTCAATGCTAGGCCTCTGGAATGGCTACCATTTCAAAGATCAACTGTGAGGTTGGGTCTCTGATTTCCAACATTCTTCTTTTCCTGGTGAAGTGCTTTATCTTTTCACCACCTATTTATTTGAAAAATTGTTTAAAAAATCCATAGAAGAGGTCAAGTGTTTCAAAGGGATGACAGAATAGGGGAGAGAGAAAGGGTTTTTCCTAACACAGAGATTCTAATGCACCAGGAACATAGGCATTAGAGAACCTAGGTGACAAGCCATTTTGTTATTGAGAAATTTGGGGTTGTTTTGATTGTAGTTTAGTTTTTTTGTTTGTTTTCCTGGTGGATTTTGTCTTTATAGATATTTTCCCACTTTAGATCAGATGCTATTTATGTCTGTTTGCTTGAAGGAAAGTAGAGACCACTGCAAACCTGGTTAGCAGTTCTTATACACTAAAGTTAGCAGATTTGCCCATGGCAATTAGTTCCTGCTGCCAGGGCTGGCTGGACCTGCAGTGTAGTGACTGCAGGACACCAGGCTCCCTGCTTTGATTTCCAAATGAGTTGGTCCTGCTGGCAACAAAAACTGCTGCCTTTTGTCAGGCTTTCCCAGTGCATCCTTTACAGATAAGTGGGCTGCAGCTCCTGCCAGATGGACTGCTAATGGTGCAGCTGCCCCAGCTCAGCAACAAACTCTGGGTTGAGGAAAATGGGTATTCTGAACAAATGGTGCCTGTCTTGGGGAGAACAGCACACTGTTTGTCAGGAGATGCTCCCTAGGGTTTAAGTACATATTGATGGAAACCAAACAAAATGCCAGAGAAATCTTGCCTGCTAAAGGCCAATATACACAGCTCACAACCTAAGGGGCTGAGCATTTCATGCTAACCTCTTTGATGATCAAGTACTTTGGCTATTTAGTGGGATAAGGACAGATATGGACTCTGGAGTAAGACTGAATTCAAGTCTGTCTGCCACATCATATGGCATGAATTCAGGAAAATTAAACTTTCTGAGCTTCAGTTTTCTTATTTGGAAAATGAGGGTATTTATATGTACTTTTGAGATTTTCTATGATGATTAGTGCAAATATATAATGCGTTCAGCTGCTACTCAAAAGGTTGGAGGTTCCAGCTCACCCAGAGGTACCTCAGAAGAAAGGTCCAGTGGTGATCTGCTTCCAAAAATTCAGTTATTGAAAACTCTATGGAGTAGCCAACAAACACATAAAGAAATGTTTGCTATCATTAGCCATTAGATAGCTACAAATCAAAACAACAATGAGATACCATCTCACTCCAGCATTAATAACAAAGTTCAGCCAGACAGAAAATAACAAATGCTGGTGAGGTTGTGGAGAGATAGGGACTCTCATACTGCTGGTGGGACTGTTAAATGATACAACCATTGTGGAAAATGGTATGGCAATTCCTTAAAAAGTTGAAGATAGAAATACTGTTTGACTCAGCAATCCCTTTGTTGTTGTTCTTATTGTTATGTGCTGTCGAGTCGGACCCTACTCTTAGCGACCCCTCCTTGGGTTTCTGAGGCAGTATCACTATGGAAGTAGATTGCCTCATCTTCCTTCTGAGAGGTGACTGGTGGATTTGAACTGCCAGCCTTCTGGTTAGCATTCAAGTGCCTTAGGGACTGTGCTGCCAGAGCTCCCAGCAGTCCCTTTATTAGATATATATCATAAGGGATCCAGGTGAGGAGAGAAAACCCAGGCATGCCCAAAGCAGGAGGATGGGAGAGCTGGAGAAAGGGGATTAAAAGCCAGGAACAAGGACAGAGGAGCAGTCAGCCACAGGGACCCAGGTAAGGGTGGTACGAGAGGTTTCCAACAGGGAGACAAACTTGTCTATTAGTTTGTCCTACCATAGTGACGTGTTGATGGGATTTTTGAGGCTGAGCCACTGGTGTTTCAAACACTGTGGGATGCACATGGTGCACAGGTATCAGCATGGCTTGCAGACTGAGACAGACTAAGAAGAAGGAAGGAGCCGTCCATTTCTCAAGGAACTGCCAAGGGAAAATCTTATGAACAGCTAAGAAACACTGTCTAATACATTACTGCACAGCTTTATGAATAGCCCAGGTAGGTTAGAAGTCTCTCAAAATAAGACTGGGAAAGAGCCGCATCATCTGAGTAAACCCAGCCTTACCCATATGGATAAGGTAAAGCTTTTGAGACCTCCATTTGCTAATGTGGCATCACTCAAATTGAAAAGAAACACCTGCAGACATCCAATAATCATTGGAACATGGACTGTATGAAGTATGAATCTAGGAAAATTGGAAGTTGTCAAAAATGAAATGGAATGCATAGAGATTGATATCCTCATTGATATCCTCAGCATTAGTGAGCTGAAATGGACTGGTTTTGGCCATTTTGAATCAGACAACCACAAGATATACTATGCTGGGAATGACAGTTTGAAGAGGAATGGTGTGGCATTCATCATCACAAAGGATGTTTCAAGACGTGTCCTGAAGTACAATGCTCTCAGTGATAGGATAATATCCATACACCTACAAGGAAGACCCGTTAATACAACAGTTATTCAAATTTATACCCCAACCACCAAAGCCAAAGATGAGGAAATTGAAGAATTTTATCAACTTCTGCAGTCTGAAATTGACTGAACATACATTCAGGATGTGTTAATTATCACTGGTGACTGCAATGCAAAAGTTGGAAACAAAGAAGAATCACCGGTAGTTGGAAAATTTGGCCTTGGTGACAGAAATAATGCTGGTACTCGCATGGTAGACTTTTGCAAGACCAACGACTTGTTCATTGCAAACACCTTTTTTTCAAAAACACAAATGGTGGCTCTACATGTGGACTTCACCAGATGGAACAAACAGGAATAATATTGACTACATCTCTGGCAAGAGGTGGTGGAAAAGCTCAATATCTTCAGCCAAAACCAGGCCAGGAACTGATTGTGGAACATACCATCAGCTGTTCATATGCAAGTTCAACTTGAAGTTAAAGACAATTAAAACAAGTCCAAGAGAGCCAAATATGATCCTGAATATATCCTCCTGAATTTAGAGATCATCTAAAGAATAGATTTGATGCATTGAACACCAATGACCAAAAACCAGAAGAATTATGGGAGGATATGAAGAACATTATCCATGAAGAAAGCAAGAAATCGCTAAAGAGATGAGATGGGAAGAGAAGACCAAAATGGATGACAGAAGAGACTCTGAAACTTGCCCTTTAGCAGAGAGTAGCTAAAGCAAATGGAAGAAATGACAAGATAAAAGAACTGAACAGAAGATTTCAAAGAGCAGCTCGAGCAGAAAAAAACCAATTACCATAATGAAATGTGAAAAGACCTGGAGTTAGAAAACCAAAATGGAAGAACATGCTTAGCATTTCTCAAGCTGAAAGAACTGA